>NC_043017.1:2544566-2557066 GCF_006345805.1 Octopus sinensis | reverse complement strand
ACATAATTATTTTCTTTTTGTGTACATTTTCCTATAGCATACAACAAAAATATTTTTATTCGTTTATTTTCCCATTTTTTTAATTCATTTTTACTCCCGCTGTTTCTAAAAAAACTGTTTTTCTCCGTGTCGTCTGCTCTCTTCCATTTTGTTGAGTTTCCGTGTTTCTTTTTTCCTTTTCCAGTTTTTTTTTTGTCTGTTTTGTATCTTTTTTTTTTTTCTTCTCAATTCTATTCCATTCCCCCAATTTGTATAGATAAGTTCCTTTCTAAACAAGCAAATTAAATTATTTCAGTTATTTTGGGGCTTTTATGATCATTTTACTGATAATAATAATATAATGAGATTATAAATCGCCGACGCTCCTCCCCGTAGTCACCACCAGCACCACCACCACCACCATCGCTGCTGCCACCACCACTACCATAAATGCCTTCACTGCCCTCCTCCTCATGATCAGCATTACCGACAATATCACCATCATCATCATCATCATCATCATCATCATCATCATCACCATCATTTTCATCGTCATTATCATCATCACCACCACCACCACCACCACCACCACAACAACAACAACAACCACAGCAATTCTCCTCCTCCTCCTCCTCTTCATCATCATCATCATCATCATCACTATTTCTACGAAATAATGACGTGCCTATTAGTCACGTCCAACCCATTCCCTCCTCGACCCCACCATCGATTCTCCCTCATCGTTTTTCAAGTCGTTAAATTAAAACAAATACAACTGTTGTACCCGTAACATTCTCCGCTACCATTTATGGCTTTCTGCCTTTTGCTAGGAATTTTTATTAGAATTATTAACATTTTTGCCAAAAAACATAAGTCCTGGACTGAGACCATCACCCCTGTTTGTTTCGGTTTTACTTTTCGTCTTTTACTTGTCTCAGTCCTTCGACTGTGGCCATGCTAGAGCACCGCATTAAAGAATTTTTAATCGAATGACCCGAGTCCAGTATTACTTTGTTTTTTAAAAGCCTGGTACTTATCCTATCGGTCTCTTTTGCCGAACCACTCACTTATGGGGACATAAATATACCAACGCCGGTCATCAAACAGTGGCAGGACAAACACACACATGCGCAACGAGCTTCTTTCAGTTTCCGTCTTCCAAATACACTCACAAGGTTTTGGTCGTCCCGAGGCTATAGTAGAAGACATTTTGCCAAGGTGCCATGCAGTAGGACTGAACCCGGAACCATGTGGTTGGTAAACAAACTTTTTTTAGGTTCTGAGTTCAAATGGAGCCGAGTTCAACTGTGATTTTCACACTTTCGGTGTCAATGAAATTAAGTACTGTGAATGGGGGAATGGACGAATTCCTCCGTCTTCCAAACTACTGCTCAGGTGCCTAGAGTAGAAATACTATGGATTACGGTTAAGGTGACAAGATGGTAGAATCGTTAGCACGCAGGACAAAATAATTAGCAGCATTTCGTCCATCATTACGGTCTGGGTTCAAATTCCGCCGAAGTCGACTTTGCCTTTTATAGTTTCGAGGACGATAAAATAAGTTGCAAGTGAACACAGAGCTCGATGTAACCGACTTGGCCCCATCCGCCGAATTTCTAACTTTGTGGCAAAATTCGAAACCATTATTTTAAACTACTATAGAGTCGCCGAGTTGGTAGAAGCGTTAGCGCTCCGGACAAAATACTTAGCGGCGAGCTGGCAGAAACGTTAGCACGCCTGGCGAAATGCTGAGCGGTATATCGTCTGCCGTTACGTTCTGAGTTCAAATTCCGCCGAGGTCGACTTTGCCTTTCATCCTTTCGGGGTCGATTAAATAAGTACCTGTTACGCACTGGGGTCGATGTAATCGACTTAATCCGTTTGTCTGTCCTTGTTTGTCCCCTCTATGTTTAGCCCCTTGTGTGCAATAAAGAAATAAGGAGTCTTTGACAACCAATATATACAGGGTTTGCCAAAAGTCACCTGACAGTAAAAAAAAAAGAAAAAATTCACTTAATTCCAAGATCAAAACAAAAAATTATCTTGCATGAGATTTTGCTAATAGATAGACAACTGTTGAACTCCCCCCCCACCCACCCACCAATGGTCATTCGAACTCACAGCATTTAATTATTAAACATTCATAATTGAAATGAATAAATAAAATTGAATGTTAAGTATTTACTCTTTTATTTGTTTCAGTCATTTGACTGCGGCCATGCTGGAGCACCGCATTTAGTCGAGCAAATCGACCCCGGGACTTATTCTTTGTAAGCCTAGTACTTATTCTATCGGTCTCTTTTGCCGAACCGCTAAGTGACGGGATGTAAACACACCAGCATCGGTTGTCAAGCAATGCTAGGGGGACAAACACAGACACACAAACATATACACAAACACACACACACATATATATATATACATATATACGACGGGCTTCATTCAGTTTCACAAGGCATTGGTCGGCCCGAGGCTATAGTAGAAGACAGTTGCCCAAGATGCCACGCAGTGGGACTGAACCCGGAACCATGTGGTTGGTTGGCAAGCTACTTACCACAGAGCATGGAATTTTGATTTACTGTCGGGTGACTTTTGGCCCAAAACTGTTTGTAAACAATTCTTTTATTGTATTTAATGTTATATTTTCATAACTGGAATGTCAGTGAGATACTCTTGGTATAATAAATGGACTTTGGTCAGCAAGCTCTTTTCGACTGATGGATTTCCGACTCCACTGAGAGCAAGATTTAGATGAGACTCTGTGAACACGTTTGGAGTTTTGTAAAGTAAGTCACTTCGGTAAGAAGCTTGCGGCCAGCTGGCAGACATGCTAGCGGCATTTCGTCTGCCGTTACGTTCTGAGTTCAAATTCCACCGAGGTCGACTTTGCCTTTCATCCTTTCGGGGTCGATAAAATAAGTACCAGTTACGCACTGGGGTCGATGTAATCGACTTGATCCGTTTGTCTGTCCTTGTTTGTCCTCTCTGTGTTTAGCCCCTTGTGGGCAATAAAGAAATAGGAAACGTTCTCTGTGGGACAAGCCCGTTGTAGTGCCAGCTTCCGCCACTAGAAGCAATGCGTCGCTCCAGGCGCGTTTTCCACCATCCGAAGCAGTGTTGGAACTCTTGCGAAGTGGCACCCTTTTAACGCCTCCGACGTTTAGTTCTTCACATTGCTTCAAATGTAGTAGTAGTAGTAGTAGTAGTAGTAGTAGTAGAAGAAGGAGGAGAAGGAGGAGAAGAAGAAGTAGAAGAAGAAGAAGAAGAGGAGGAGAAGAAGGAGAATAATAATAATAATAATAATGATAATAATAATAAGAAGAAGAAGAAGGAGAAAAATAATAAAAAGAAGGAGGAGGAGAAGAAGAAGAGAAGAAGAAGAAGAAGAGAAGAAGAGAAGAAGGTGAAGAAGAAATAGAAAAGTAGAAGAATAAAAAGAAGAAATTGAAGAAGGAGAAATTGAAGAAGGAGAAATTGAAGAAGAAGAAGTCATCATAAGCTGAAAGATCGGTTTCAAACGAGAAATCAGCAACATCCATGCAATTTATCCATTGCCCAGCTATCCTAGGTCAGACACCGCACACTCTCCCTCCCTCTCCTTCCCCCTCTCTCCCTCTCTCTTTCTTTCTCTCTCTCTCTCTCTCTCATTTAGCATCGCTCTTTCCCTCAAACTCTGTTACACTTTCTCTTTATCATTATTAATCTCTCCCTCTCTCTCACTCTCACACAGACATACTCACCCACTCTCTCTCTCTCTCTCTCTCTCTCCCTCTCTCATACGCACACATTCTCTCTTTCTCTGCCTGTCTCTCTGTCAATCTCTCTCTCTCCCCCTTCTGTCTCTCAACCTCTTCCTCACAGTCTCTCATGTCCGTCTCTCTGTCTCTCTGTTCCTTTCTCTCATTGTATGTCTCTATCTCCCTCACATCAGTCTCTCTCTCCCCCCTCACTCTCTCACTTTCTCTCTCTATTCTTCCCTCTTTCTATCCTTTACAAGATTAGGATCAAACTGTAACCAGCTTCCCCTCTTTTCTTCTTCTTCTTCATACTACTACTACTACTACTACCACCACCACTACCACCACCACCACCACCACCACCACCACCACCACCACCACTACTACTACTACTACTAATACTACTACTACTACTACTACTACTACGGCGACGACAGCGACTATACCTGGTATGGCTAAGTAATCGCTTGACCCTTCTACAAATAACAGCCAAAACATACACACGCACTCACTTACAAACAGACACTCACACACACTCACTCATACACACACACACACCGTCTTATATATATATAAAACAAGAAAAGAAAAAAACCCAAAACGGCGGAAGTGATGCAGTCCTAGAAACTCCTCAAAAACAAAACGGATTCTAATGATTCAAACGCCTTTCGCGATAGGGGCCGCTCATTCAATGATGACCTGGGGCCACGCAGCAACAACAACAACCGTTACTACTACTACTACTACTACTACTACTACTACTACGGACAGCAGCTGCTGTTGGTCTGTGATAATTTGTAGAAGTTCCTTCTTAATATTCCGTTTGCCACTGTTGTTGTTGTTGTGGTAGTAGTAGTAGTAGTAGTAGTAGTAGTAGTAAGTGTTGCTTATGTTTTTGTTACTGTTTCGTAGTCGTCGTTGTTGTTCTTGTTGTTGTTGTTGCTCTTCTTCTTCTTTTTACTGCTTCTTCTTCTTCCCCTTCTTCTTCTACTTCTTCTTCTCCTTCTTCTTCTTCTTCTTCTTCTTCTTCTTCTTCTTCTTCTTCTTCTTCTTCTCTTCTTCTTCTTCCCCTTCTTCTTCTTCTACTTCTTCTTCTTCTTCTCTTCTTCTTCTTCTTCTTCTTCTTCTTCTTCTTCTTCTTCTTCTTCTCTTCTTCTTCTTCTCCTTCTTCTTCTTCTTCTTCTTCTTCTTCTTCTTCTTCTTCTTCTTCTTCTTCTTTCACAGTGGCCGTTAGTGGTGCTGTCAGCAATTACCATTGTTGTTGTTGTTTGACAGTAATTCACTCCGAATTCGACAGAGCTATTGCCAAAAGCGTTCCAGACATGACCATCCCCTCTCTTACTTTTTTTTCTCTTTTAAACGCCAGGTATCTCAGACTACTTCATCCAACGTGTTCATTCCATTCCTGAAAACAATGACGTGTGATTTGAGAGACCATTTGACTGCTATCTCTAACAGATCAACCACAACGTAGAACAACCCCCACCACCACCACCACCACCAGCCCCACCCCCACCGCACCCTACCCTACCCCCCGGTCCATGTTGCTGTTTAACCACGAATCAACCCTGATTCGAGCAGTCCCATTATCAATGAAATTCCAACCATGACATCCCCGACCATCATTTTCTTTCCCAGGAGACATTTTCTCCCCCATACAGAATTACCCAACGTGTCCTTCCTTTTCCTTAGAACAGACTACTAAGGTGTGTTTTTAGAGAGATTTGGCTGCTATTTCTAGGCGCTAATGGCACCATTTGTGCCGTTGTTTGGAGGTGCTGCAGTTGTTTTGCCGTCGTCGACGTCGCCGCCGTAGTAGTTGTTGTTGTTGTTATTGTTGGGCGTTTCAGAGTGAAAATGTCAATTTAATAAAAATTCACTCTTTTCGTCTTTTCCGTTGATGCTATATTCTTGATTACGCTAATGGATTCGTGAAATCAAATGGAATCCTCGCTGCCAACTCCGTCAACCTCACCACTTGGCTTCTTACTCGGAGGATGACAAAATGAAGTGTTAGAAGTGGAGTGGCGGGGAAGAGAGGGAGGGAGGGAGAGGGATAGGGGGATAGGCATGTGTGTGTGTGTGTGAGTGTTTGTGTGGGAGAGAGAGAGAGCGGAAGAGGAGGAAGAGAAAGCAGAGACAGAGAGAGAGAAAACAGAGAGAGACAGAAAAGAGAAGAGAAACGGAAAGACAAAGAGAGAGAGAAAAAGAAGAGAGAGATAGAGAGCAAGAAGAGAAAGAGAGAAAGAGGAAGAGAGAGAGAGAAAGAAGAGAGAGAGAGAAAGAAGAAGAAGAGAGAAGCGCAGAGTGGGTGAGAGGGAGAGAGAGGAATGAAGAAAGAAAAAGAGAGAAAGAGAGAGATGTACTAAAAGAGATAAATAGAGAGAAAGAGGAAGAGAGAGATAGGGTGAGAGAGAGAGAGAGAGAGAGAAGAAAACAGGGAGATGGAAAAGGAGAGAAAGAAAAAGAAGATAATTGTGTTGATTGTTTGGAGAGCAAAATGTGAGAGAATGACTGGAAATAGGGAGAGAGGAGAGAGAGAGAAAGAGAGGAAAGAACGAGAGAGAAGAGAGAAGAGAGAGAGAGAGTAAAAAAGAAGCAGATGTGAGTAAATTGACGGAAAGAGAGAGAGAAAGAGTAAGAAAGATTAATATAAAGAAGAAAAAGTGAGAGAGAAAGAATGCGGAAGCACGGTAGAGAGAGAGTTGATAGAGAAAAATAGAGTAAGACAGTGAGAGAGAGTGAGGGAGAGAAAGAGGGAGAAGGGAGAGGAAGAGGAAGAGAGGTAAGAAGAAATTAAGTGTCGGGGAGGCAATAGAAAGAGAATGTAATGTGGAAGAGGGAGAGTAAGAGGAGATAAATAGTGAGGTAGAGAGGGAGGGGTATATTGGGTGAGGAGAAAGAGTAAGAGAATAAGGCAATGGTGAGTTTTAGATAGAGAAGAGTGGAAGGAAGAGGAGTATGAGAAGTGTGAGGAGACGGAGAGCAGCTGGAAAGTAGAAGGGGCGAAGGGGAAGGAGACGTAGTTATATAAGATTGAGTGAGTCAGAGTTTAGCAGACGAGAGGCGAGGATACGGGAGAGAGAGAGAGAGAGAGAGGTTGAGAGAGAGAGAAATAGAGAATGTGAGATGGAATGTAGGAGAGAGAGAGAGAGAGAGAGGGATAGGTTGTAAAAGGAGAGATTGTAAGAGAGGGAGAGATTGTGAAATGAGAGAGTGAGAGAGAGATTGAATAATGCGAGAGGAAGAGCGATATGGAGAAAGAGGGAAAATTGTGTGAGACTGAAATGGAGAAAAAAGTGGGATAGAGGTATATAGAGAGAAGAGAGAGAGAGAGAGAGAGAGAGAGTACTATAAAGGGACGGCATAGAGAGAGAGAGAGACATTGCTAAAGATACAGATAGACACGCAGAGAGATGAAGAAAATAGACAAGTGGACAGAAAAAGAGAGAGAAAGAAAAGGAAAGAGAGGATGAGAGAAAGAGAGAGAGATGGAAAGAGTAAAAGACAGAGAGAGGGGAGGGAGAAAGAGAGAAAGAGAGAAAGGGAGAGTTCCGAATGAATTGAGAGACCGAATGCTGCATGTGAGAGAACAGGAGAGGAGGAGAGAAAGATACGGAGAGACATAGGATGAGAGACAGATGGATAAATGGAGGGAGAGCAACAACTACGGAAAAATAGAGGTAGAGAGAAAGAGAAAGAACGAGGGAGAGAGAGAGAGAGAGAGAAGCTGGGTAGAAAGCTGCGTATATTAGAGAGACAGGGAGTGATAGAAAGAAAGATAGACAGAGAAAGAGAGAGAGAGAAATAGAGAGAGAGAAAGAGAGAGAGAGAGAGGTAGTTAGACACACACACACACTCACGCATATATATATATATATTTATGAGAGATAGATACATAAATGTCTTATAAAAATAGACACAGATAGAAAGATAGAAAGATAGATAGAAAGATAGAGAGAGAGATAGTTAGAGAGAGAGTGAAGGAAGAAAGAGAGACTAAGTGTGTGAGGAGAGAGTTGATAACGAAAAGAATGAGAGAAGTAAAAGCTGAGTAGGAGGACAAATTATAGAGGAAAGGGGTGAGGAAGAGGTAAAAAAATAAAAAGGTTGCAGTGAGAGAGAAAGAGAGAAAGAGAGAGAGAGAGAAGTGAGAGAGAAGGGAGAGTAGATAGGTAGAGATGGTGGTTGTAAAGGGGGAGGGGTGCAGGTATAGGGATGAGGAAGGTGGGGGGGGGGTAGAGGGATGAGGAGTGATGAAATGACGGTAATACAGGAACTTGGAACACGAAAGAAGCACAATTCGTGATATCATTACTAATAATTGATTACCGTCCAATTTTAAAATTGTATTTATTGAACGGGCAAAGAGCGGACTGATGGCGGCGGCGGCACAGATGCTGGTGGTGGTGGTGGTGGTAGCAGCACTAGAAATGATGCTGGCTATGATAGCAACGTTGGTGGTGCTGATGGTGGTGGTGATGGTTGTGGAATGGTGAGAAATGGTACAAAGCGAGCGAAATTATCCACAAATGTTGCCATCTCTTTCTCTCTCTCTCTCTCTCTCTCTCTCTCTCTCTCATTTTTATCTTTTGCTGTTTCTTTCTATATACATACCTTCCTTCTTTTCTCATTATCTATCTATCTATCTATCTATCTATCTATCTATCTATCTATCTATCTATCTATCTATCTATCTATCTATCTATCTATCTATCTATCTCTCTACCTATCTATCTATCTATCTATGTCTATCTGTCTGTCTATCTATCTATCTATCTATCTATCTATCTATCTATCTATCTCTCTCTCTCTCTCTCTCTCTCTCTCTCTATCTCTCTATCTATCTATGTCTATCTGTCTGTCTATCTATCGTCTGTCAATCTCTCAAATTGTCTAACCTTTCTAATTACTCTCTCTTTTTATCTATCTGTCTATCTAATAGTATATATATCTCTCTCTTTCATTTGCTTGCCTGTCTATCTACCAATCTATCTATCAATCTCTCCCTTTCTCTATCTATCTATCTACCTGCCTGTCTGTCTGTGTATCTGTCGGTCTGTTGTCTGTCTATCTGTCTATCTCTCTCCTATCTTTCTATGTACTTCTCTCTCTTCCTCCCCCCTCTCTCTCTCTATCTATCTATCTATCGGTCTGTTGTCTGTCTATCTATCTCCCAATCTCTTATCTTTCTATCTACTTCTTTCTCTCTCTCTCTCTATCTATCTATCTTATATTCTTCACACTCTTTCAGTCTCTCTTTTACTCTCTCTCTCTCTCTCTATCTGTCTATCTATTGGTCTGTGTCTGTCTATCTCTCCCTTCTCTCTCTCTACCTGTTTATCTCCCTCCCTCTCTATCTATCTATCTGTTTATCTATCCGTTTGTCTATCTATCTATGCATTATTCCATCTATTTGTCTCTCAGCCTCCTCATCACCCAGTCAGTCCGTCAGCCAACCAACCAACCAACCAACCTCTCTCTCTCCCTCCCCACCTCCCCCTGTATATCTATCTCAAAGCAATCAATTTCCGTTTACCAATCCGTACATAGCCTTCTCAACCCTCTCCGCCTGCTTCTCCCTGCATATTTCAACCTCTCCCCGCTACATTTCTCCCTCCTGCATACCTACCCTCCTATTCAACTCTCCTCTCACCTCACCTTCTATTTCTCTACGTTTCCGTCCGTACATCACTCCCATCATCATCATCATCACCATCATCATCATCATCACCATCATCATCATCATCACCGTTATCATCATAATCATAGTCATCGTCGATTCGACTGCCGTCGTACCATCGCCCCCCCCAACCCAATGCTATCATTCTAATCACCCTATCGCCGAACTTATCGATCGTTTTAGCTACCTAGCAGTCCGGTTATCTATCTATCTATCTATCTATCTATCTATCTATCTATCTATCTATCTATCTATCTATCTATCTATCTATCTCTGTCTGTCTGTCTCTCTCTCTCTCTCTCTCTCTCTCTCTGTATATATATATTATATATATATATATATATAATAACAATATATATATAGATAGATAGATATGTCTGAACAATAAATACAAGTAACGACGAACGTACACACACACACATACACATACACACTCACACACACATTACATACATATACATTTACATATGAATAAACACACACACAGACACACGCACACACAGACACGCGCACGCATGCGGGCGGCGCGTATATATAGATATATAAATAGATCAATCAATCAATCAATACAAGAGGTACATGCGAGATGTAAAAGCAGCAATATCAAACGCAACACTGATTAAATGAAAGGTGACTGTAGTAACAGCACTCGCCGCTAGATGGAGTAACAAACAGTTGCAGAGCGAGCGAAAGAAACAGCAGCAGCAGCGGCGGCGGCGGCAGCCACAGCAGCAGCAGCAGCAGTCGACGCGATCGTGGTGGTGGTGGTGGTGGCGGTGGTAGTGGTGGTAGTTGTTGTAGTGTCGATGGTAGCGGCGGCGGTGGTGGGTGAGGTATCTTTTGCTGTCCAAGCAGAGCTGGAGACAGCGGCGGGAAAGATTTTATAGGTGGCGGCGGTAATGGAGATGGTGATGGTTGTAAAGGCGGCGGCGATGGTGGTAGTGGTGGTGGTGGTGGTGGTGGTGGTGGTTGGCTGGATGGATGGATGTTGCCGATGTCGTCCAAAACACCAGGTTAGAACCCATGAAGCGAATCGAATGAATAAAGCCCTTTCCGTAGTGACCATCTCGTCAGTTTACAACAACGAATGACAATATATCATTAGCTTCAGGCGATAGAGGTAGTTGACGAAAATTTAGCTGCAGTTTCTAGCATGCCAAACGGCCAAGTGATGGCGGAGGAGTCGAAGGTGACTGCCACGCCAGTGTTGGTGTCGCCGTAGATGGAGAGCGATGGTGTAGCAGTTTTGGCTGTGTCCATCGTGATGTCCGTTAAAGATGCTGGTTCTATTGCTGCTGGGGGGTCATTGGTGGTATCGGTGATGACATTTTCTTGTCGTTTAACCCTCGGTCAAGCAGTCCTGATGGAGCAGTGTAATGATAAGAGATATTCCAGGCTGAATCTATCTCCAAGTCGTAGAGAGCGATGTTTATATCTATTTCTTTACTACCCACAAGGGACTAAACACAGAGGGGACAAACAAGGACAAACACACGGATTAAGTCGATTATATCGACCCCAGTGTGTAACTGGTACTTAATTTAATCAACCCCGAAAGGATGAAAGGCAAAGTCAACCTCAGTGGAATTTGAACTCAGAACGTAGCGGCAGACGAAATACCGTTAAGCATCTCGCCAGGAGTGCTAACGTTTCTGCCAGCTCGCCGCCTTGTTAGGGAGTTTGTGTCGGGGATGCTGGTGTTGGGGGTGTTGGTGTTGGGGTGTTAGTGTTGGGGATATTAGTTTTGGGGGTGTTAGGTTGGGGTATTGGTGCGGGGGTGTTGTCGCTGGCGTTGTCAGCGTTTAGAGTGTTAATGCTGGGGATTTTGTCGTCAACGGGGTTAGTGTTATTGCTGTTGGGTTGTTTTTCTGTTTGTTGCTTCGGGTTTTGAGGCAAATTTGGTCTTCGTGTTGCCCTGGTGTTCATGGCTGGATTGGTTTTGAGGCTTTTAGTTTGTTGATGTTGTTGGTGTTGTCACTTTCTTATAGTAGCATTGGTGTAGGTGTTGTCTATACTCTTTAATCCTCATGGATTTTGTCGCATTGGAGATGTTGGAAATGTTGGTGTTGATTCCCTGCAGTCCTGCCCATCTTACAGTATAATTTGTGATCTAGAACCTTCTAATACTTGTATTCCTCTCTGATGAGGCAGAGAAAACATCGAAATTTTACGATATTTCGCAGTTGCAGAGAAAGCCTGGAAAGTTCACATTTGTGACGCCGTTATTCGATGCGTGAAAGACTAAAAGGAATTTGCAAAATATAATTCCAAAGAAACGATTAACACACACACACACACACACATATGTATGTATATATAAATATTCTTGATCCATTGGGAGTTCTGTGGAAATCACGGCCTAGAAAGAGCAAAGACGTGGTATGAGCGAACCCCAGAAGGAGTCACCAAGAATGAAAACTGCAAAATCCTGTGGGATGCAATGATTACTATTTTACTCTGGTGAGCCCCCATAACCATTCAATGATTCAAAACTAGTTATATAGATATGAATACCTTTGAGAAACCGTTGTGTTGAACAGAGCGATGGGCCAAGTCTACCATCGCAGAGCAAATACAAGGCTTGTGATGTTTTCCACACAGTTTTCACTTGTACAAATTCCAGTCACTGGTCTTGGGTCGATCCCTAGATATAACACATTTGTTTAATATTTCGCACGTTGGGATCGAACGCAATCCCGTGCTTTTAAAGCGAGCTTCTTAACCCGATGGTGCTGTGTACGTTCTTGGTTTATCAGAAGATTACTTCTTCTCGGAATACAACGCACACAACACTGTTTTTGAGATAATATCACAGACAAAGCCATTGATGCAGTTATATTTCATTGGAATAGATGAAATGTGTAGAAAACACGATAGCCAACAATTGGGAAACAGTCAGATGTATGACGAATTTCATAAAATGGTGTGACGTATGTGTGTTGGAAATTAAATTTACAATAAACCAAGAAGATCGAATGCAATCATAAATTACGAATTAATTCTGAGTGAACAACAAAGACTCTTTTGCAATACATGAAACTCAATCGGAATTATCCAAATTATTTTCTGAAGATCGAATACAATAAAAAGAAAAAATCGAA
>NC_043017.1:2540722-2544466 GCF_006345805.1 Octopus sinensis | reverse complement strand
CATGCTCACAGAAATGGTCTGAATAATAAATTTTAAGTGTACTTAATGACGGTTTTCAATCTGTTAATTTTGACTTCATTAAAAAGGTGCTGTTATGTGATTCGGGAAAATATATGCAACAAGTGTTATAAGCTGTTGGGGAAAATACCTATGAAATATATTGACCCAGTAATATATACCGAAACCCGGATTATCACTCCCTCCCAACTTACTTTGGATAAGTCTTCTCACTAATATATATACATATATATATATATATATATATATATATATATATATATAATATATCGCACATGCATGCATATACATTCACACAACACTAGTTGTGTAATATATAGACGTAAAAACACACACTTGTTGAATGTATTTTTTATACAGGTTCAAATTATATAAGTAATGTGTACATATATAGATAGATACATACATACACACACACACACACTCATATATATATATATATATCATATAATTATAAACATATAGAATTTATAAGCATATAGCATTTTTGTATAAGTTTACCGATAATGGTTCTTTAACATACCAAACTATTTGGTAAAATTATTAATTAATTTTTAACCTTTATTATTATTATTGATTATATATATATATATACATACATACAATGTATTTAATGTATATTTATGTAAACATATTTCCACACATACCGTATATAAAAATATTCATGCACTCAACTATAAATATATATATATATATATATCTATATCTATATATATATATATATAATATATATATATAATATATATTATATATTATTAATCAATATAGGGTGGCAAAAAATTTTGTAGAATTCTTTTGCCACCAGCGCCTAGTGGGAAAAAAATTAAATAGTCATAGACCATTTATAAGTTCAACATCACATTGTGATATGATTGTGATATATATATATATATATACTTACACGTATACATATCCGAATATATAGATACCTATGGATATATATATTATATATATATATATATATATATATATATATATATATATATATATATTATATATACACATATATATATTGTCTATCAATCTATCTATCTATCTATCTATATATATATATATATATGGATATTGTCTATCAATCTATCTCTCTCTCTATATATATATATATGGATATTGTCTATCTATCTATTATATATATATATATATATGTATATTCGTAAGGGTATAAATGTATATATATCTGTAAGTGTATAATTGAATATATATGAGTAAGGGTATATATGTGAATATTTGTGCAAGGGTATATATGTATGAGCATATACATATGTAACACTATTAGCAGTTTATATATATACCTGTTTCCTTGTATACATTTACAAATATACATATATCCGTGTATATGTGCACATTTACACTGGTATTATGTGTATACATATAATTGTATTGTAGATATGCATAAATGTGCGCTTGTACCTATTTATGATGTATAAGCTTATATTCATAAATATATTCGTATATATGGACATGGATTTATAATATATATACATGTATCTATGGTGTATGTATATATATATATATATATATATACATACTTATATATAGTGTATATGTGTTTACATATATGGATGGATATTTACATATTGATGTGTAAATGTGTGTGTGTGTGTGTATATATATATATCTATGTACATGTGTGTGTGTGTGTGTATGTATGTATATATAATATATATATATATATATATATATACATATATATATATATATATACACACACACACACACACTCACATGTATATTGTAAATACCTGTTCATATGTTGCTGTATTCATATATATGTATTATTGCAGACGGCACCTTAAGTTTTTGTATGTAACATATTTTGTTCAAGTTATACAGTTTTCGACAAAAGCAGGGGAGTGTCTTCCTTTGAACATCAAAGTGTCTATCATATTTAATTTTCATAATCGTTGATCCCAACTCAAGAATTGTGGATGGTAAACGTCGCAAAGTAGCCCATATTTTTCTTACAGTATTTCTCATTTGCAATATTTATCTCCAAAGAATCCTCATCAATGAACGGAACAGATGGAATCTTGAGTTTGCCATATCTAGTTCTTGCATTGGATGGCGGACCTCTGATTTGGTGATTTATCCGATTGCCTTATATGTCGCGAAATTAGTTAGTTATTTCTTCATTGCCCACAAGGGGCTAAACATAGAGTCGACAAACAAGGATACACAAAGGGATTAAGTCGATTAAATCGATCCCAGTGCGTAACTGGTACTTAATTTACCGACCCCGAAAGGATGAAAGGCAAAGTCGACCTCGGCGGAATTGGAACTCAGAACGTAACGGCAGATGAAATGCTGCAAAGCATTTCGCCCGGCGTTCTAACGTTTCTACCAGCTCGCCGCCTTTCGCGAAATTAGTTTGTGTCCGTGGATTGTCACGATGAATGTGGATTCGTTTCGGGTTCCTGTTTAATCTCTTGTGCTTAACAGCTTCTCCATGCTTTCCGCTTGCTTTTATATAATGCTTCCTGTTCCCAGCAGAGCTCCTATGCAGAAAATAGAGAAGAACGACGCCTTTGTCATCTTAAGAAACAGTCTCCACGACTCTGTTCCAATTGCTTTCTCTGAAACTTCTTTGACCTTCGAACGTAGGGTGACAACTTTCCATCGAATGAGGCCTCATTTCCCGACCATCAAGATGCGCATAGTTTTCATACCGTGTCACCCAGTCGTAAAGAAAAGGGACATCATTGGCTACACATACTTCCAAGCACATCGGAGAAGACTTTCACTTGTTCCTCTTTCCAATCAGATGCCTATTGGTGAGGTATCCACCTTTGATCGCATCAAGTTCGCAGACTGTCTCGTCTTCACCCATTCTTCCTCGAGAGCTCAATGCTAGCATGTTTCTTCTTCTTGAAACTTGTAATTTGCCTGCAATGGAAAAGAGCAGAAAGAAAGTTAGAACAGAGATATAGTTAGATTAACAGCATGTGCAATTTGAACGGCCTATAACTATTAAAACAGAATCAAAGCAGTAGAATTATTTTCTGTAGAACCCTATACGTGTGTGTGTGTGTATGAGAGAGGGAGAGTGTGTGTGTGTGCATGTATGTGTGTGTGTGTGTGTGTGTGTGTGTGTGTGTGTGTACATATCTTCGCGTCCCGTCGTTTTTCCATAGTGCAAAATCCAGTTGACTGATTAATTGCCTTAGTATTCACATGAAACTTATCACATCGGGCAACGAAAGTTAATACGGCTATCACGATAGAATATCCTAAATGTAGTTGAGAGGTATGACGGCCTATGTATGACTGTATGTATGAAACGAGTCTGTGTTTATGGGCTTGAACGAATTTCTGGATGTATTGGTTCCAAACTCGTTGCAGAGTAGAATTTGACTAAATTCCTGCACTGTACAAAGGCTTAAACGGCGTGAGTTCAAACAAGTTGGTATCAAATATCATATTATATTCGGCCACTACTAGCAAAACATATATATATATATATATATATATAAATATAAAGAAGGTAATATCACCAGTCGACTTTTGGGAAGTTTAGATTGATCCATGAATGATGTCAGATAGCAGAAGCTAATATAAGCTTCAAACGAATATTAGAACCGAAATCTTATCTCCCCTCCACAAATTGAGCCCCAAACACTTGTTAAAAATCCCCAAACAATTTTTTGTGTATGTATGTATTCTTTTATTCATTTGACTGCGGCCATGCTGGAACACCGCCTTTAGTCGAGCAAATCGACCCCACGACTT
>NC_043017.1:2485722-2538222 GCF_006345805.1 Octopus sinensis | reverse complement strand
AGAGAAAACGGATATCGTTTCCTCCTAATTCGTTTTTCCTCGGAATGCTGTAGGTTAAGTTTTAAACAATCCCTAAATACATCTTTTACAAGCTTTTACAACGGGTCACTTTGTCTTTTCCTTTTCCACCTTCATATCCCCTAACTATAAGGAGAACCAGTGGTCATAATGATCACTCACTTTTACTGTGATGAAGCTGGTTGTCGTTGTTATAACTTTATTCTCCCACCTTTCTTTTTGCTCTACGCAAATGATTTAAATACCTCTACATGCAACAAAACCCTTTCAAATGCAAATAACGCGATCTTTGGTTCCCTTTCAGTTTACTTCACCATGTAACATCCACATCCGAACTAATCGTCACGCTCCAAGTCTGTATTAATTGCATGAACGGAGACTTTGAAAGTATCCTCTCTTTTTACGCTTGTCTCTTCTAACAGCAAAATATCTCAAGTGCTACTTGTATCACGAAGACACTAATGTACCTTACTCCTTCTAAGTACAAGCAGTGCCCAAATAAGGCCCATCCTTTGGGTGACTGTGGAGAATTAGTGAGACGGTAGATAATGTGTCACTCTTGGAACTTTTGCTATATTGGTGGGTGTGAGTTTATTCAGGTATTGTTTTCTACATTGGCATCAGGTCACATGTCTCTAAAAGAAAAGACAAAATCATTAAAATTGTCCTTGGTACGCATGGCTGGTACTTATTTTATCGCACTTAGACGGATGTAATAAATTGTATATGTGTCCGTCGGGATCTCTTCAGATGACAATAAAGGAGGTCACATCATTTGCATTCCTCCGGCCACATTCCATGTCAAAAGGCCTTTTCTTTAGGGCCAGAAGACATTACAGCCCTTAATAGCTGTTAACACTCTGAAAGGTTCAAGTAAGGCCATTAGGGGACCATTGCATTCACATTCAGGATGATGTCACTGTTATTCCCACTGATACCCTGGATCGTATAGAGGGAGGGTCCACGCAGCTGATTAGATCTCTCTTACTACCGAAACGCTCTAGCCTCTGGCCTTCGTGCCTATTTGTGTTTCTTTCGCTGTCTTTTCTTTTGTTGCTTTCGGAGGTGGTTGACTTCGCACTTTTACCTCTCGGATTCCCGTCCTTCACTTCTACCCCTTGCAGAAACCTTGGGGTAGGCAACCACTTCCTCGCCTCAGCATCCTCTAAGTCCAATCTTTCGTTCCCAGATTACCCACCTTCACAAATCAGTAACAGTTTAAAAGAAATATTAACAGGAACATTCTCAGCAATCTCGGAGAACTTGTAAGGGTCAACGGTCTTGGGCACCGACTTTTCCTTCATACAGAGTAAAACACACACACACACACACACTCGGCTAATGAGGCGACACTTCGAAGTCGCTGTAGTTCTTGAAAAAGAGTTTGTTTCTTTTTGTTTTAGTAGGCATCCGTCGGTCTCGAGGGATCATGGATCTGCGCCCGAAGATAAAATCACAAGCAATACACAAATGCATGCATATATACATGTGTGTGTGTGTGTGTATGTATGTATCTATGTATATAGATATACATATTTGTGCAGATATATATATATATATATATATATATATATATATATATATATATATATATATATTTACTCATTTACTTGTTTCAGTCATTTGACTGTGCCATGCTGGAGCACCGCCTTTAGTCGAGCAAATCGACCCCAGGACTTATTCTTTGTAAGCCTAGTACTTATTTTATCGATCTATTTTGCCGAACCGCTAAGTTACACACCGGCATCGCTTGTCAAGCGATGTTGGGAGGATAAACACAACACACAAACATACACATATATATGTATATACATATATACGACGGGCTTCTTTCAGTTTACGTCTACCAAATCCACTCACAAGGCTTTGATCGGCTCGGGGCTATAGTAGAAGACACTTGCCCAAGGTGCTGTGCATATATGTAATATGTAAACAGGTACAAATTCAAGCAATACACATGAGAACGCGCGTGTGACTCGTGTTGATTGTGAAGGTGTTGTTTACGTTGATGGCACTGGCGAGGGTCAAGGTACCGGTAGTGGTACTGCGGTGGCAGCGGCCGCGGTGGTCTTAGTAGATTCGCCACATATCTATATTTAAGTTCATGATCAGGAATACCAAACACACTTCTGAAGTTTTATTCCGTTACAGTAAACACACACACTGGCTGTCCAGACCTTCGCTAACGTGTATCTGTCTGTGAACGTATGAATTGCACACATACATACATATATATACATACATGCACACACGTTTTACGTGTGACTGCGTCTGTGTAATTTATTACGCAATCTGCTGCATGTATGTTTGTATAGTACACACCCATATTGTGCCTCTGTGTGCATCTACGGTTTATAAACACTCACTAAGTGTAGGCTGTGTGTATGTATGTATGTATGTATGATTTATTGCGCGTGGTCGGCTGTGTGTACCATTCATATACACACACTGCACGTGCGTCTCTCACTTATGATTTATGTATATATTCAGACAGCGTGCGTTTATGATTTATATATACACACGCTGACATTCGGTGCGTCAGTGAGAAATTACGTATACATTATACACACGTCCTTGATGTTATATACGCATATATTATGTGTTTGATTTATATGCACACACGTTACGTGCATTTCTGATTTATATATAGACATTTAGTGTGTTTGTAATTTAGATATATATACACACATTACCTTTCAGTATGATTTATACGCATATACATTACATGTGTTTACTGTTTACATATTTCAAATGTATACAATGGATGGGTGTGCATGTGTATACATACATACATACATATATATGCGTACATATATATACATATATATATATACGTACACATATATACATATATATATACGTACACATATATACATATATATATATACGTACATATATATACATATATATATACGTACATATATATACATATATATATACGTACATATATATACATATATATATACGTACACATATATACATATATATTTACGTACACATATATACATATATATATACGTACACATATATACATATATATATACGTACATATATATACATATATATATACGTACATATATATACATATATATATACGTACACATATATACATATATATATACGTACACATATATACATATATATATACGTACATATATATACATATATATATACGTACATATATATACATATATATATACGTACATATATATACATATATATATACGTACACATATATACATATATATATACGTACACATATATACATATATATATACGTACACATATATACATATATATATACGTACATATATATACATATATATATACGTACATATATAAATATATATATACGTACACATATATAAATATATATATATACGTACACATATATAAATATATATATATACGTACACATATATAAATATATATATATACGTACACATATATAAATATATATATATACGTACACATATATAAATATATATATATACGTACACATATATAAATATATATATATACGTACACATATATACATATATATATACGTACATATATATAAATATATATATATACGTACATATATATACATATATATATACGTACACATATATACATATATATATATACGTACATATATATACATATATATATACGTACATATACATACATACATATATATATATATATATACACACGCATACACATTCAATACATAATGTTTACACTTTATATATAGACACGTATATTGCACCTGCTTTGATGTATATTCATGAATTCGTGTTTACTATATATATTACGTGTATTTACACGTCTGTGTGTGTATACACACGAATTTATAATTTATATACATGCACATGTAACGCTTTATACGTATATTTCCTGTGTGTATAACACACACATACGCACACGCGCGCATACACTTTAGCTATCGCTCTAACCCGTGGTGGTATTATTTGTTTGTAGTAAAGAGACCGAGTTCAGTCATGTTTAAAAAAAGTTATAATCACAATTGATACAGTGTATCTAAGACTACACTATCGAATGTGTCAAGTTCCTTTAAGTTGGAAGGATAGGGCTGCAATAAATGTCTAGTAAGATTTCTCGCAAATCAATCCACCATGTTGAAGCGGTTTCTTGGCCACTTTTTTTTGTGGTCTAAAGGACAGCAACGGATCAGTCGTTACCGAGCAGACATCTGGTCAAAAGTCCGTATTACTGTGTCCATCCTATGCTTTTCCGTAGCCAGAACTTACAATATCCACTATGCCCTTCCTTTCTTGAAGATGTTATGGAGCGAGGCAGTTGAATAATATTTTCCTGCAGTTTTTAGCAGATCGAATGACCATATAGTATCTCCTACGATGACTCAGTTTTTTTTGTCATTGTTGTGTTATCTTAAATCGACCTCTGTGAGTCCATGTCGATGGCTCAGCCATCGAGATGGATTCACAAAGGCAAGGACGTTTCTATGCAGTCTTTCCAAACTATGTAGCTTCGAAATTAGTCCTACGTCGTGGGGCATTAGACAGGCCATTGTTCCAAATGAGGCTATTGATGCCTAATGGTCTCACAGCGTGGAATATTAGCCATCGATAGCCCCAGGCCGATCAATGGCCTATTTGTGAAATTGACTAACGGAAACTGTACGGAACCATGTCATCTGTGTGCGTACGCTGTGTCTCTGTCTATGTATGTATGCTTGTATGAACGTGTCCTTGTATGTATCAATTTCTATATCTATATGGTTGTCTATAACTACCTCTTTGTGAGTATGGGTGTCTATATGTGCATGGAACTATATCTACACACCCATATACAAATATATATTTATACAAGGACACACATACATGTTCATATACAATGATTTATCTATTTATGCGCCCTTTTCAAGCCTAGCCAGGCTCATGGGCCCGGTTTCCCGGTTTCTATGGCGTATGTGTTCCCCCCAGCTGGACGGGAGGCCAGTCCATCGCAGCGTTACTCAAGAAACAGGAAGAAAGAGTGAGAGATAGTTGGGGCGAAAGAGTACAACAGGGCTCGCCACCACCCCTTGCCGGAGCCTCGTGGAGCACTAGGTGTTTTCGCTCAATAAACACACACCGCCTGGTCTGGGAATCGAAAATCCTCCGACCGCGAGTCCGCTGCCCTAACCACTGGGCCATTGCGCCTCCACGTTCATACACATACCTGTATAATTGGTACACACCTACATATTCCCAGATTTTCCTCACCTTTCACCTCCCGTATTCCTATACCTGTACAGCTGCTACGATATGACACTAGTTTTTCCCGTGTCCTGTCATTGAATATTCATACCTGAGTAATTATGCGTACACACAGCTAATCTTACCTGTTTTTCTATGAACTTAAGTTTAGAAATTATAATTTACGATTTCTCAATTACAGCATTTCGAAATAATGTGCACAAAGTCACCCTCTGTCCAAACGAATACAAAGCCCCCCCCCCTCTGTCTCCATCTTCTCTCTATTTCTTTCATGCGGACACAATTTTATACGCACGCACTCATAAACATAGGTTGACTAGTTATGGGAGTTGTTTACAACTATGTAAAGTATTTTCATCATTTGAAAACCCACATTATCTATCTATCAATCTATCTATCTATCTATCTATCTATCTATCTATCTATCTATCTATCTATCTATCTATCTATCTATCTATCTATCTATCTATCTATCTATCTATCTATCTATCTATCTATCTATCTATCTATCTATCTATCTATCTATCTATCTATCTGTCTGTCTGTCTGTCTTTGATCTATCTATCTATCTATCTATCTCTGTCTATCCCTCTCTCTCTCTCTCTATCTATCTATCTATCTATCTTCGATCTATCTATCTGTATATCTATCTAACTGTCAATCTATTATCCATAAAAGATATATATTTGTATTTGTATCGGTGTTGCATCACATCACCGAACCTTTTCATCGGAACAAACAAATCTATATTTTCGTTCTCTCTGATGAAAACTTTCCGTATGAAACGCGTCTCATATAAATTGATTTACGGATTCTTATGTGTTGATATGAATTTTTGCCTTTTGGTTCTGTATTTTTGCATCATTATGTACACCAGTTTGCTAAATGTATCTTATTTCATCGAATAGTCACCGAAGTTTTGAAACAACTGTAAAGACTTAGCAAGGACTCACATTTTCTCATCATATATATGTGTGTGTGTGTGTGTAACAGAGTTGTAAAAGACTTGATGCCATATATAACTGTTTGTTCATCTTCTATTTTGTGTGAGTGTGCGTGCACTTACTTGCATAATTCCACATACACTATCTTTTATATTTCCTGTTTCCCTCAAAGATCTTACCCTCATGGTGGATATAATTGTTTGTTCCTTCCAGGTGAGCACTTTTATTGAAAATTTCTAATCTGATAACTAATCCATCACTAAATAGATTTCTTCTCACCTGCTTTACGTGAACTCCCACCTATTTTCCATACATATATACAACCCATCCCAACCCCACAGTCCCACATGCATATGTAAAAATCATTTTTACATACTTATATACTTGCGTAAGTGGGCAAAAAGTATTGAATTCACAACGGAAGAGTTTATATATTCTCAAATATTCGGAAAAATGAAATTTTGAATTAAGATTAAACAAATTCTAGTCTTCAAAGTGATAAATAATATATAATGTGTGTGTGTGTGTTTGTTTGTGTGTGTGTGTGGAATGTATTTATATATATGATAGTCTATACATATGCATATAAATTTGTATAATTTGTATATATATTTATCTCTCTCACTCTATTTCTATCTCTTCCTCTTCTCTATCACTGTATGTATATATATATATATATATCCGAATGATATGATATATATGTAAAAAATGTAATATATAAATAAATATCTACAAATATGAACCATCTGATCTGATTACCTCAATTTTTCTAATATATAATACCTGTACATCATCTCCAAACCTTCCGATATATATATATATATATAATATATATATATATATATATAATATATATATATATATCTTTCTATCTATCTATCTGTCTACATTTATAATAGTCTCCAGATTCATACTTCCTGTCCAACCCAAAACACGTACACAAGAATTCAAAGCACCATCACATATGAATGTGAGAAATCTGCCGGTGTAGAACCTTCTTCACTTCCTTAAAGATCTCCTGGAGTCCATTTCGTTGGATAATATGGATCTCTGGCATCACTGTGGACCCACATCCTGCGACATTCTACAGCACAGCCACTGACCTCCTTGAGGCTCCTCGGATTGTGTCTTTGCTTCCAACCTGGTCAACCTCATGCTGGCAGACACCTTCGATAGTTGCATTGGTATTAGATAATGCACCGATGACTCAGTATAGAACCTCAGGAGGCTTCAAGCAGGATCAACGTTTCGGTAGACAACCACCGCCTCCTGTTTGCCGAAGATTGTTACCTCAGCGTCACCCCAGAGGCTGACATGCAAAACTGTATTGAACAGTTCTCCGGCGCCTGTAATAATCTTTAGCCTGACGATCAAAAAAGACCAAAGTGACCCAACAGCGAATTTCAGGAAAACCAAATGTTGAACCTAATATCTTCATCAATGGTTAACGGTTAAATGTCGTGGACAGGTTCACCCATTGAAGCAGCATAATCTTCTAAACTGTTGTTATTAATGGTGAAGTAAATGCTAGACTCTCAAAGGCCAGAACCGCATTATTCGGCAGACTCTATAGGAATGTGGATTAAAGGAGAGACCAATATCAAGGTGTACCATGCTCTTTGTCGATGTGAGAACGTGAAGTGTCTGTCAAAGATATTCAAGGAAGCTGAACCACTTCCATACCATTCGGCTCAGAATTATTTCGTAGCATTGATTGATCCATGGCAGAATTGATTCATGATGCACAGTTGCATTCTCGTACAGAATTGCTCAGCATCCACAAGATCCTGATGCAGACAAGAGCTGCTCTGTGCAAGTCCCTTAGTTTGCATGACTGACCACCGGCTCTCAGAGGAACTGCTCCATAGCAAGTTCCAGCCAAGTAAACGCTCCTGATGAGGCCAGAAAGAAATGCTACGAAGACACACTCAAAGCTTTACTAAAAGCTTTCAACACCGTCTTTAATATTAAGAGCTGACAGACTTGGTTAAAAGAGGATCGTAGCAGTCTGAGACATATGAGGCCAACAGTGGTAGCGGTTGTGCAACAGAGGCAGGCCAGCGGGGAAACTATACGATGTCTCACTGCCGCCTGCATTCAGGCAATAGGAAGTAAGCGTATTTAGAATAAAGTACAAGGCCTGAAGCATTTTCTTTTCTGCTCTTGGCACAAGACCCGGAATTTTGGGGGAAGGGACCAGTCGATTAGATCCACCCCAATATGCAACTGGTACTCAATTTATCGACCCCGAAAGGATGAAAGGCAAAGTCGACCTCGGCGGAATTTGAACTTAGAAAGTAAAGACAGACGAAATACCTATTTCTTTACTACCCACAAGGGGCTAAACACAGAGAGGACAAACAAGGACAGACAAACGGATTAAGTCGATTATATCGAACCCAGTGCGTAACTGGTACTTATTTAATCGACCCCGAAAGGATGAAAGGCAAAGTTGACCTCGGCGGAATTTGAACTCATTACGTAACGGCAGTCAAAATACAAGGCCTGAAACATTGAGAGAGCGGACGAGTCGATTACATCAACCCCAGTCCTTTACTGGTAATTAATTTACCAACCCCGAAAGGATGAAAGGTTTAGACGACATCAGCGAAATTTGAACTCAGAACGTAGAGACGTACGAAATATCGCTAAGGATTTTGCCCGGCGCGCTAACCTTTCTGCCAGCTCACCGCCTTAATTCGTTTTGTCTTAGTATCTGGAAGCCCTTCAGTTGTGATCCTCAAAAATCCTGGCCTTACTCTGGCACTCACGTACACGCATTTCAGCCCCGCTTAGGCGGAGGCAGTGTATTACATAGAAAATGCACATGCACCTCATGAAGCAGCTCGAAGATGATTAGAGCTGACCTGGGATCTCCTAACAACGATAGTAACAATACGAACTTACGAGAAGAGCTCTACGTGGTGCTGAAAATAACAGCCAAAATCTCCTTCGAATTACACTCGTCTTGAAAGACATAAAATGGATACCTTGGTCAAGAAAATCACGGATATATTAATACAAACAGACGAAGAGCTCATGGTTTGAACGCCTTTGATCAGAAGGCTACGACCACCCTGCCAACACCACACGAACCGTCACTTTTACCGCCACCAGCACACCCTCCCGAACGATCACCGATCAACACCAGCACGACCATCGCCACCACAAACTACCACCACCGGTACCAGTACCACCATCATCATCACCACCACCACCATGTCCCCACACGGATGATTACCAATCAACACCCCCACCACAACCACCCAAATCATCATCACCACCACCACCACCACCACTACTACTGCCGCCGCCATATCACACGCAAAGTCGTTGTCGTTGACATCCATGTGATATTTTCGTGTGTACGTGTGCGCGCGCACATAGGAGTATGTGCACAATTGTGATTGCATGCTAACCTCTACACACAAACACACACACTCCCTCCCTCTCTCTCTCTCTCTCTACCACCACTACTCTATGCCACTGCTGCTCTGTGTCTGTGTGTCCGTATGAATGTGTATGCGCGTGTGCGTGCGGGCGTGCGTGGTTGAGTGACTTGTCAAAGAACAAACATGCGCGGCAGCCGTTGATTCATCAACAGTTAACATTGCATCGCTTACGAGTGTTTACGCTCGCTGCTGCAACGTTTTACATCACACACACACACACACACATGCCACGGACCCTCCATGAGCTCGGAATGCCTACTAGAAATCGTAGCTAAGACTTCGTCGCAAACCGAACCATATTTCTCCGATTTTGTGAGATATAATCAAAGATATATTAAAAGACGTTCACCAAAATATAACAACTCCGGAGAGACAGGATGGTCACGGTTTGAATGGCTTGGGGATTTATTGGTTTGCTTTGATCAGGATTAACCTGGGGTCTACGCTGGATCGATAAGAAGCCACTTTTGCAACCACGTGGTTTGAGGTTTAGTCCTACTGTAAGATGCCTTGGTGTACTGTAGCCCTGGGTCGACCAAAGCCTATGAGGGGCGGATGCTGAAAAGTTCCTGGCTTCAAGGCTGTCGTGAAATGCGTGGGTGGAAGCCCATCCTTCCAAGTTTTTTATAAGGCTAAGAAAAACTGAAGGACCGCTGCGATAAACGAGTGAATCTGAGAGGGGAATACGTTAAATAAAATCAAAAATCATTATTAACTGATCCGCCTGCATTTTCTTTTACCCTAAACCGGGAACTTTTCAGCACCCCTAGTAGTAAGTACAGAATCGATATAGGACCCTAAATCCTATTTTCTCACCGCACTCAAATCCATGGTTGTTTTGGCGGTTGATTCTTAGCCCCAGGTCAAACTTTTGCGACCACAGCTACGATCCAAGGTGTCTCATCATTCTGATCTCATCGAAGTTTTTCTTTTTTCCCGCCTCTGTGGCATAGTTTATCTAACAATTTAGCGGAATGTATAGAGCGTATTGGGCGTGCAACAAACACACAGATACGGTATCGTGTAACATATGCAACAGAGTAAGGGGAAAAAACTTCGATGAAGTAAGACTATTTATGATACGAGTAGGAAAAATCTCCAGGCATTGTATGTGTAGTTTTTTAAAATGTAAAAAACGGCATTCAAGGGAGACAACTCCAATAATATCAACGAATTAAATTATTTTTAAAAAAGGGGGAGAAAAAGCATGACTGTGTGGTTGCCTCCCAACCACATGCTCCCTCCCTCCCAACCACACACACACACACACCACACACACACATATATATATATATACACACACGACGGGTTTCTTTCAGTTTCCGCCTAACAAATCCACTCACAAGGCTTTGGTCAGCCCAAGGCTATAGTAGAAGACACTTGCCCAAGGTGCCAGGCAGTGGGACTGAACCCGGAACCGTGTGGTTGGTAAGCAATCTACTTACCACACAACCACTCCTGCACCTATATGGTAGGGATTTCCAGTAATTACATCGTTGATCTCAATTAATCGATGTTTGCAACCCATTTTGTGCTACATTTATGAGAGTCAACATCGCGGTTCCCCTGGCCATGCATTTCCTTTGTTTCTTTTACTTTTTTTCCCCTCATTGGACTGCGACCATACTAGGGCACTGCCTTCAAGGGTTTTAAATGCTCAAATTGGCCGGTACTTATTTTATTTAGTCCGGTATATATTCTGTTGGTTTCTTTCCTCTCAGAACCGCTAGGTTACGGGGTTGCAAACAAAACTGCATCCGTTGCAAAGCGTTGCGATAAAGGACACACAGACACAAAAACACACGCACAGCCACATGTGTGTGTGTGTGTGTGTGTGTGTGTGTAATTACTTCCACACAGTTACTGTCAACCAAATCCACTCATTAGATTTTTGTCGGCCCGAGGCTACAGTAGACGGCATTTGCCCAAGGTGCCACACAGTAGTACTGAACCTCAATTCACGTGACTGCAATGGGAGCTTTTAAACACACATACAAAAAGAAAAAAACAGATTAAAACAAAAGTAGAGATATGTATTCATACATTTTCGCTTTGAATGAAATCTTTGAACTCGATGTTCAGGGTCTGAGCATAAACCAAGATCTGTGTTCCGCTTCTCATGCCATGTGGTTTGGTGACCTCTCTACAAAAGTCCTTCTCGTTGTTACACCTTTTGCTAATCAGCCGCGAGAAATGGTCGGAAAAAAAAAACTAAATATTTTACTTATTACTAAGAGATAACTCTTTTTCATAGTGTAGAAATAACTGTGAGTTTGCTGTTGGGATTATGGCTAGAAAGGGAGTTACAGAGCAAAAGAACTTGAGGAACACTTTTTCATATTAAGGGTCATTAAACGGGATCCCAATTGTAACTTAAAACCCCAAACTTGTACAAACACCTTAGTCATAAATCTGTGTGTATGTGTGTGTGTGTACACGCATACATACTTATATATATATACAT
Organism: Octopus sinensis; assembly: GCF_006345805.1. Classification (NCBI taxonomy): domain Eukaryota; kingdom Metazoa; phylum Mollusca; class Cephalopoda; order Octopoda; family Octopodidae; genus Octopus; species Octopus sinensis. The sequence continues at coordinate 2,526,116 of NC_043017.1, read as the reverse complement.
ACATATATATATATATATATATATATATATATATATGTGTGTGTGTGTGTGTGTATATGCGTCATCTATCTATTTAATTAGAAATATTTAAATATCTCTACTTTAATATTTGGCTGTTAACGTTCCATCGTCATATGTCTATATCTACCAACATAACCCTCCCTCCCTCTCCCCCTACATACATATATATTTATTTACATACACACACACACACACACACACACACACACACACACACACACAAATTCGACACGGGGCACTGTTTACATTCTCTACTTAATATTAAAGCTATATAATGCATTGATAAACACAAATGCAGACTCCCTGCTTTTCTGTGATGTAAATTAAATAGTTTTTCCATAAACTAATGATGATGATGATGATGCTATTACTACTACTACTGATGATGATGATGATGATATTAATAATATTGCCCCCTGCTACGTTTCATTTATATACTTAAAAAATCATTTACATTGGTTAAAAAGTGATATGATGGATAAAGTTACATGAAAACGCAAGGAAGGATAAAGACATTGAATATACATAATGCGCAGATATATACATACATACATACATATATATATATATACCATATGCATGCATAAAAACACATATAATGCACATATGTGTATATTTATGATATATATAATATATATAAACACACACACACACACACAGACACACAGACACACACACACACACACAGAGGCGGGTAGTGATACATGCAGGAAAACTCGAAACATGAGTATCTATCTATCTCTCTCTCTCTCTCTCTCTCTCTCTATATATATATATATATATATATATATATATATATAATAATGGGCATAGTGACAAAGTGACTCAAGGCCCGAGTGTTTCATGCAGTAGCAATGAAACCCTCGGATAAATGTCGGTGCACGAAACTCTTGGCCCTTAAGCCACTCTGTTAGTCCTGCCGGTTACTATTATTACCACTACTACTACTACTACAACAACATATATGTAAATATAAGCGCAGCGTGACTGTTATGAAGCTTGATATCCAACCACATCGTTCCGAGTTCAGTCTCACTGCCTGGCATCTTGGGCCGTTGAAAACCTTGTGAGTGGATTTGGCTGACGGAAGCTGAAAGACGCCCATTGTGCCTGTGGTGTGTGTGTGGATGTGTATGTATATATATATATATATATATATATATATATATAATGAGAGTATGTGCGTGCCTTTTTTCCACTTCAGGTAGTGTATTTACATCGCCATAGCTAGAGGTTCGGCAAAAGACATCGATTAATAAGTACCAGGTTTAAAAAAAAAAAATTCAATATGTACTGGGGGTCTTTACATTCGGCCAAAAGTTCTGTAAGAGCGGGGCCCCAGCATAGCCGCAGTCTTATGACTGAAACTAGTAAAAGATAAACAAATATATATATATATACATAACACCAAATTTTAACAAAACATAGTTATAATGAAATCGCATAATGATAATAAAGGTTTCAAATTTTGTCACAAGGGCAGCAATTTTCGGGGAGGGGATGAATCGATTACATCGACCCCACCGTTCAAATTATACTTAATTAACCGATCCTGAATGAAGAAAAGCAAAGTTGGCCACAGTGGAATTTGAACTCAGAACGGAGCGACGGGCGAAATGCCTATTTCTTTTTTAGCCGCAAGGGGATAAACATGGAGAGGACAAACAAGGACAGACAAACGGATTAAGTCGAGTACATCGACCCAAGTGCGTCACTGGTACTTTATTTATCGACCCCGAAAGGATTAAAGGCAAAGTCGACTTCGGCGGAATTTGAACTCAGAACGTAGCGGCAGACGAAATACCGCTAAGCATTTCACCCGGCCTGCTAATGATTCTGCCAGCTCACCGTCTCAGTAATAATAATAATAATAATAATAATAATAATAATAATAATTATTATTATTATTATTATTATTATTATTATACAGCGTTTCAATGGAAGTTGTTTATTTAAGCATTCTCACACACAAAATTGCAAAAAAAAAAGGCAATTTTCATACAAAGACACATAACCAATCCCACGGCAAATCTCTCACACACAACACATTCACATAGACACAATCACATACACACACACACTCTCACACACTTCTACACACACTGACAGTCATCCACAACCGCACACTCCCACACACCCACAAGCAGATCATTATCATCCATGTATCTATATGTTTCCTGATACCGTGGGAAGATTTGTCGTAAATACAATATTTATATCCGGGTGACTCACCTAGAATTTCAAAATGTAAACTGAACTAATTAATCAAATTACCTTAATGAATTCACTAATGTATTTTGTTTGTTACATGAACTGTGCTTCACTTTATATAGTTCGTTAATTAAAATTACGAAGAAAAACACTGCCCTCCGAGCGGCCTTCTAGTTTATGTAACACGTGCACTCACACGCATGTGGATAGGCATGTGTGTGTGTGTGTATGTATGTATGTATGTATGTATGTATGTTGTATGTATGTATGTATGTGTACAGACTGTAGGTGAAAGCTAGATATGCTCAGTATAGTAAACATGTTCTAGTGCTCGAATGTATTCTACATCGAGGACTGGGGTCGACAGCGTCAGGAGTTGCTATAAGAGAAATTCAAAGTGCGCTGCTATGGAGATGATAATGCAGATAAACACAATTAGGCTATACACAAACACGTATGTATGTGTGTATGTGTGTGTGTGTGTTTGTGTGTATGTATATATATATATATATATATATATACACTACTACTACTAACAATAATAATAAAATGGAGTTGCATGAAACGATCGTACTGCATTACCTTTGGATATCCTTGATGCTTATTTTGAGCAGGGAGATTCATGCTGAATCTCCCTAAGAACTACATTAAGGGTCCACGTGTCTGTGGAGTGGTCAGCCATTTGCATGTTAATTTCACGAGCTGGCTGTTCCATTGACCAGATCAGCTAGAATCCTCGTTGTCGAAACTTATGGAGTGCCAATATCTTGATTTAAATCCTCACTTTATAATTATATAGAACTTTTAGTTACTTTAGCTATGTTACATTTTAAACACTGGATTAAGAAATAATTCGGCATACTACTAATCTTTCTCTCCTCTACTCATTTGTGAATGTGTTGGGATCATGTTGGGGCCCCGTTGTGAAATCAGCTACGCCTATAACACTCGCTAAGGACTTGCATTAGTTAAAGAGGATATCATGGTTTGATTTGTGTGTCTGCGTGCGTGCCAATGTTTGTGAATTGGATGTCTGAGTGTGTGTTCGTGTGTTGTTGCCAGTGTACTTTTTGTTGTGTGGTTGATATTTGACTTAATGAGGAATGATTTGTTGTGGTATAAGTTTATCTAGTGTCTAACAAGGTAGACTGTCCAGCTATTGTTACGGTGTTGACATCTCATCTATATTCCATTCATGAATAAACTCAAACTGTGTTGTGGGGGATGTAAACAACCCTTGCTTTGTCACGCACAATGTACAGATTTCACAGCGAAATTCACACAGCAATCTTGAAAAGAAAACTATTAATTACACCGCAAAATATGTTAGATAGAACTTTAAAAAGCACAGAGATAAGAGAATGAAGCTAATGACCAACTAACACGGAGCCATAATTGTAATAAACAGAGTACAACGAACACACATGAGAAAACAACGCAGTTAGAAATAATTATATTCACAAGTGAAAAAAGTGCTGGGCGCAACAATAACCTCTATGTGGATGCGTAAGATTCTAGAAATAGCAGCTAAATATCTCTGAAATCATACATGGATATTTTTTATAACAGGATGATGCATAGTCCTTGATATACTGATATACAGGATGATTCAAAAGTCTCCATACATAGGAAATATTCCCTAGATTCCCTGATCTGCCCCCTCTTGATTTTTGTCTTTGGGGGCATTTGAAGGGCATGGTGTATGACGGAAAGATAAAAGAGATAAATCATTTCAAGGAACACATCACCACCTCATTTGCACACGTATCACCAGGTGTGCTACTAAGAGTTCACAATCAGTGGGGTAAACGTGTTGAATTGTGTATTCAAAACAATGGTGACCATATTAGAGCCTGCTAATTAAAAAAACAAACAAACTGTTCTTATAAACTGTTCTTATAAAAAGATAAATTGGTCCTATGTATGGCGACTTTTGAATCTCCCTGTAGATGCGATCAGTAGGTTGTTATGCTCTAAGCAGGACCAGAAACCACGCAACGATCAAAGGTGAGCTCAATAAAGGCCGATTTGGGTGATAGACAACAACTATAACCAATTAAAACGCAATTAAATTCTGAAAGTAGTCGACAGATGGCAGTTTTGAAGCCATAAAATTTGATTGAAGCCATAAAATTTGATTGTGATAAAACCTTTCCTTCGCGTTACGGCGTTGCTCGCCGAATGTTTCACTTGGCTGCGGCCATGGTGGGGCACCACGTTGAAGAACTTTTAGTCGAATGAATTGACCTCAATACTTATTTTTTAAAATTTAAGCCTGGTACTTATTATATCAATCTATTTTCCCGAACCACTAAGTTGTCAGGGGGTTGGGGTGGAGGAACACAGATCTGAAAACATACATATAATGTACACACATACACACACACACACACACACACACACACACACACACACACACACACACATATATATATATTGAAAGGGGTTCGTGGGAAAACTCGTTTAAATAAAAGAGTTGGGAACCAATGTTCTTATTAAATTAATCATAGAATCTGTGAAAGCGGTGACCTAGCAGAATAAGTTAGCACACCGCGCAAAATGCTTAGCTGTATTTCGTGTCTTTATATAGTCTCAGTTCAAATTCTGTTGAGGTCACCCTTGCGTTTCATCCTTTCGGAATCGATAGAATAAAGTACCTGTTGAGCACTGGGGTCGATTTTGTTTTTCACAGATTAACTTTTGTTGGTCGAACTATGTAAAACGTTTGAGAAAGAAATCCAGTTGTTTTAAATCTATATATTTATATACATTGCAGCAAACAAAATATTTTTCAGGGTCCTTGAAAATACTATTGTGGATCCCCACTTTACTATTTTATTTTGTGGACCCCCAGAAATCCTATATGGACTCTCAGGGACCCCCGGAAATCTTATATAGACCCATAAGATAAAACACTCCCAATGACAGGTTTCTACTTCTGTCTATCAGATTTCAATTAGAAAACTTTGGTTGTGCTGATGCCTAGAACTATGTTACAAGAAATCTTATATGAACCCTCAGGAAATCTTATATCGACCCTCAGGATCCTCTGGTTAAGAAGTCGATGTGTGACAAAAAAAGGAAACCTGTAGAATTTCAAACCGAAGCTTAGAGTATGCTAGGTTTGAACGTGTGTGAGAGAGAGAGCGGGAGATAGAAAGACAGACAAAGAGACACAGAGACCGTCATCGGATGGCAAATCACACGTGTTTTACCCGTGACTTTGTATTTCGATTTCTGTATACGACGAGCGTCTCACTCTCAGGTTATTGATGAGAGCGAACGTAAAGTGCAAGGTACTTGTCCAACGTGTGGCACGGTGGTATTCAATTCTAGCAGCATGAGCCGACGGAACGAACCACTCAACTTCCCCACTCGGCCTACATCTATTGATATTCAACTTAGATAATAGTTTTACGGTCTTAAGCCAATAACGCTGGTCTAGCATATAATACCATTGAAGTGTGTGGCTTACTTACGCTAGAAACAAAATTAATTAGAATCAATTTTGCTAATCATGATGTGTGTCTTTCTTTTTTTGTTCTGCTTCGCTTGCTCTATCTCTTTCTCTCTCTGACTCTCTCTCTCCACCAACCCCCACCACTACACTGTGAATAAGAACTTCATTGATTGCTACTAATTTCTCACGGGCAACGCTGTACAATGAAGTCAGTCTTGTATAAATCATAATAATCATACTTAATTCCTCTTGAGAAATATTAGGTAAATTTATGTAGAGATGTGTGTCTCTATGTATGTGGGCTTGTGTGTGTGTGTGTAACTTTCTGTTTATATGTGCTTATGCGTTTATACATCTGTGTATTTGTGTTTCAAACCGTGTAGGTATATTAGTGTCGCCTCGTATGTGCACGCATTGTCTGTCTGTCTGTCTGTCTGTCTATCTATCTATCTATCTATCTATCTATCTATCTATCTATCTATCTATCTATTTATCTATCTGTCTGTCTGTCTATCTATCTATCTATCTATCTATCTATCTATCTATCTATCTATCTATTTATCTATCTGTCTGTCTGTCTATCTATCTATCTATCTATCTATCTATCTATCTATTTATCTATCTACAAATAGATAGCTATTTGTCTGTCTATCGGCCTATCGGACAGACTATCTATCTAAATATTTGCTTGTCTGTATATTTATCTGTTTCTCTATCTATCTTCGTGTGTATGTTGTATGTACGTCAGTTTGTGTTTTGCCTGTTCTGTAAAACCGGAATCCTATTAACATTATATTATATTCCTAAATATTGTATTATATAATTTGTTCATCTTTGACAGAAAAAATCTTATTCAACTCTCTCATTGTTAGATAAGATCTTTGCCCTCAGTGATCTCCCATTAGTTTGTCGTATTGTAAGCTATCCTGAATACCACATGACACGTCGTTAATCTATCTTTCGCACTGAATTGCCTTCTTGTAAACACTTCTTATAATTTGTCTGCGCTTAGTGTTTTGCTGTTGTAATCAAAGGAGATAGGGTTAACACCCAGAATATTTTCGAAGGTCTCTGAGACTGCAGTAAAGATGGGCAGAGAAAAATCGTACAGTAGGTAGCAGTGGTTAAGAATAAACCAAGAGATGAATGCCTGTTACCCGGTTTCTATGGGGTATGAGTAACTGTGATCACAACATTCCTCTTGGATAAAATGTCTGTCGCAGGGTTATTTGTTGACAGCTGAATGGAGCGGAGCAGGAGGAAATGAAGTGTTTTGCAGCGCCTGATCCCGGAAGTGAAACTGATCGTGAGCGTTGCACCCTAACCACTAGACTATGCGCTTTCCCAAAACCCAGGTAGAGGTGTTAAATTCAGATTTGAGTTAAGTCGTTCAAGAGACAGATAACGTTATTAAACAGAGAGATTGAATAGGTTGTCACGTAAGAACAGGATCAGTAAATTTTACATCCTTGAGGCGATTACAGGTTGATGTTTTTGAGTTAAGTATCATAAGATAAGATATATCATAGCATTGTGAAGCTGTGTACTATAAAATGTGAATAGTATCATAACATAATGAATATTTTTATAACTTAGCAGCAATAGCTTTCATAAGATAGCTATCATAATACGGTAAAGATAGGTATCATCACACCAGTGCTAAGTACTAAAATAGACTGTACGTTAAGTATAAATTCATATTTTTATGAATATCCATGTCATAACAGCGGTGAACATATCATATGATAGGTATTACAACATGGAAGATAACTGTATAAATATCGTATATATATATATATATATATATATATATATATATATATATATATATATATATAAGAAAAAGTAAAGGCAGAAAATGCTAAAATAATTTTGTCATAAACACATTTCAGTTCTCCTCCCTCTCCCTCCTTCTTCTTCTTCTTCTTCTTCTCTGCCAACAATTCACAACGACCTCGAACCCACAGGAGTAAACAAGGGAGACAGAGACAGGCAGAAACAAAGAAAATGCCCCTTGTATTTGAATACTATGCATATATTCCTTTTAAAACTTTTAAACTTTTCCAAAATTTAATTGTTTTCCATACTCACAGCTTATAAAGTCTCAATGACTGAAACCGGTACTGAAATGTTTTTTCTAAAATTATTTTAGCATTTTCTACCTTGACTTTTTTCCCATATATATCAACTCGTATGTTTCTTATCAACCTTCTACACACACTCACACACACACACATACATACTTACACATATATATATATATATATATATATATATATGGAATACGATGCAATAAACAGACAGGGTATATGCATCTGGCTTTCAAGAAAGAGCAGTCATTAATGTTTCGAGCATATGCTCTTCTGCGGAAAATATAGGTGACGAATAAAAAAGAAACACGGAAAAAAGAGAGCAAACGTGTCCCAAATAGCAAACGGTCATCTCATACTAAAATGACCGGAAGAAAAAGAAGTTAGCTTGAAGCGTGGTTCATAATAGCGACCGTGCATGTGTGTGTGTGTGAACGTAATGCAAGCATGAAACAGAACTCATAACATGTGTATAGATTTATAGTTTTATCAATAATCCGGAGAAATTATAAGAGTGACTCGAGTGACGAGAATTTCATGACTTGTGTGAGAAGTGCCAACGCACAAAATCATAACATATATATATATATATGCATGCAAATGCATACACGAATGTATGAACGTGTGTGTGTGTTTGTGTGTGTAAGAATTTGACAGTTTATAGAAAATTTTCTGATTCACAATCTATCGGTACCTTTGGGATTCAATTTAACTAAACCCGGCATACTTCCTGCTAGAAACGATAGAGCGAGTTAATGAAAATCTCAATGGTATGACATACAGATAATTTGAAAAGCAAAACCTCACATTCATAGTTATTTTACTCTATATTATTTATATCGAGTACTGCTTACTGTGACATTTGAAACTTCACGATCACACAGTTATACACAAGCACCAGTGAATTTATATTTGTATGTACGCACCTATCCATATATGTAATTGTGTGTGCATATATATATATATATATAATGTGTGTGTGTGTACGCGTGTGTATGGTGCGTATGTATTCTTATTCATAGATGTGTGCATGTATACATTTATATATATATGATAGTGTACACATGTGTACTTATTTATGCATACTAACACACACCCATATATGTGTGTGCTTGTGTGTACTTCGGTGACGTAGTTTATTGACATTAAATTAGTGAACTATGCATAAAATTCCCATAATTTTCATATAATTTCTGATTTTCTCAGCAAAACAACAAAAACCAAAGAAAAAGTAACAACTTCTTTCATTAAAATTAAATGTTATGATGACCTTATTAGATTTTCTGTCTCAAATTACCAATTAATAGGGGTGGGGGCACCAATAACGCTCGCTAAAGACTTGCAGTTAGTTAAAGAGCATATATGAGTTCATATTTAACCGTAGTTTGATGTGCGTGTGCGTGCGTATTGTGTGTCTGAGTGTGTGTTTTCGTGTGTATGCATTTGTGTCGTTGTCGGTGTGCTTTTTGTATGACAATCTTTGTGTGTATGAATATCTTTGTGCGTGTGTGTACTTCCCCAATTCTTATTGCCAATATACTTTCAAATACACACATCGTCTCTTCAGATCCACGTGTTCACATGGGTGCTTATTCGTGTATGTATATATATATATATAATCCACAGATGAGATCGAGAAATTCTCAGTATTCTTTGCTCTCTCTCTCTCTCTCTCTCTCTCTCTCTCTCTCTCTCTCTCCTCTATATCTCTATATATATATTATATATATATATATATATATATATTTTACATATAATGTATATTCGTGTGTAGTTTTAGATAGATGAAGGGGCAGCACCTCTGACACTGGCAACCCCCTTCTGAGGACGGTCGAAATGGTTCTGACGATGCACCATTGAAACTGTTGTATGTCAACTTCGGCAGAATAGAAAATAGCGTTTTTTACTGCTGTGCCTGCATCTGATCCTATATCTTCTGAAGTAAGCTCGACCAGTATCTCAACAATAATAACAAACACTCCTAATAGTGACTCGTTTTGGAGTTGCTAGACTGGCCCAAAACTGTAGATGTTTAGGTTTGTGGTTAAGAGGTGTGCTTCACAAGGATGTGGTTAATGTTCAGTCCCACACAGCGGTTATCTGGACAAGATTTCTTGCCACATAGTCCCAGGCCTCGGCACAACCAAAGTCTTTTAATTGAAACCTGTCATTGGAACTGATTATCTTATTGTTATTATTTAGAGCAGGGGTTCTCAATCCTGTTTATCTATCGATCCCTTTCATGACTATTTTATTTTGGTGGACTCCCGTAGGCATTCGATGTTTAAAAACTAGTTTTATAGAAACTTCGTTGCAAATCCCTACTTTGTTTTTTACACATTAAATTTTGTAGATTGAACTACATAAAATGTTAAAGAAACCAAGCTGTTTCTTGCAATACATAGATCTAAAGCAAAATTGTTTCAGGGGTTCCTTAAAATCGTATTGTGGAAACTTAATTTACTGTTTTGCTGCGTGGAGCTCCGAAAATCTTATACGGTCCCCATGGGCCATGTAGGCCCCGGTTAAGAACAACTGATTTTGATGATGCATTTAAACATCGCCCTGTATAACACCTACGTTTATTCGGTCCTTGGACGGCGTTACTCAGTTCATTTTGTTAAATAAATTCGATGAACATCTCCAGATAGTTTGCCTTCCTCTGTCGCCCCAGCTTTCTTGGTGATCGTAGACGCTGATTTTCATCTCGTGACTAAGTCATAAAAATTAAATTAAATCAAATTAAAAACGGAAAAGAAGGAGGGTGTTGGTGGTGCAGCGAGACGAGTAGCCTTCACCTCCGCTTCCTTACGAATTGTGGGAGTTCTCGAAATGAGTACACGTCAGATGCCGGGGGTCAATCATATTGCCGAGATTTCAATGGCGTCGTTTATGTGTCAAACGAATATTTCATTAAAAGTTCACACTTTAAGTGTGGGTGTATATATGTGTGTATGTGTGTGTGGGATGTATGGCAAAGTTTAGGAGTCTGAGATTAGAAGTTAATGAATGAATTTACATCGTCTGTTTCAGTTATTAACGAAGTAATTAATACCATATTTAAAAATTCAATTTATAAGTAATTGTGAATGTATTTTATGTACACACATACATATGTGAGATTATATATATATGTATGTATATATATATATATAATATTGCGTGTATATTTGTATGCTTATATATATATATATAATATATATATGCGTGTCTGAGTACATATACGGGTATAAACACATAAATGCATCTCTCTTTCTCTCTCTCTCTCCCTATATATATATATATATATATATATATATATAATATATATATATATATAACACATATTTGTATATATATCTTTTATATTCTTTTACTTGCTTCAGTCATTTGACTGCAGCCATTCTGGAGCACCGCCTTAAGGGGTTTTAGTCAAAGAAATCGATCCCAGGACTTGTCCTTTGTAAGCCTAATGCTTATTCTATCAGTCTCTTTTGCCGGACCGCAAAATTACTGGGGCGTAAACACACCAACATCGGTTGTCAAGCGTTGGCGTGGGGACAAAAACATACACACACACACACACACACACACACACACACACACACACGGCGGGCTTCTTTCAGCTTCCGTCTACCAAATCTACTCACAAGGCTTTGGTCGGCCCGAGGCTATTGTAGAAGACACTTACCCAAGGTGGCAGGCAATGTGACTGAAGCAAGCGTCTTACCACGCAGCCACACTTGCGCCTTCACATCCACCCCACCCAACACCCACTCGCAGGAGCCTCCTTTCGTATTCCCCCCACTTTTCCTTATGATAGTTTCCCTATATCTTTATTAACCGAATCTCCCTTAAATTCAATATTCTGTTAGTCCTACGATAATTAGTCGGGGCACTTTAATCAAGATGAATTAACTGTATAAGTGTTGCTGCGATTTACTAACCGCGTTAGTCTTAGATGTACTAAACAATATAAGACAGCAACATTTTGTTTTTAGAACAAGGTCGGTAACTGTCATCAAATACGTCTTGACAGGGTCAAATGTGTTGCTTGGTGCCTGCTATCCGCTGGTATGCAAGCATGTTTTGACAGCACCGTCCTTGATGAGCGGTGTTGCTAAGTTTAACGACATACTCTTAATAGAAATACCTTTAAATGTTCCTTAATTTGCAACCTCATTTTTCCATTCAACCGCCATGATTGTCAGATTGTCCCACCCACTTTACATTTCTTAAATGTGGTAATTCTTATTAGAAATTTCACTTGTTGATGATCTGTTGATTAATCAACATCTAATTGCTTGCTTGTTTATTTAGTAAACCTGATGAGTTGACTTGTGCAGCGTAATAAATATTCTTATGAATGTTGTGCATACTACATACCTGACTGTACCAGGCTTACGTCACAATATTCTTAATGAAACAACTTCGGAAGTACCAGATGATTCATTCGTCTGTTTTCTTATGTCTATATATAACTACACACACACAAATATATACGTATGTATCTTATATATACGGCTATACAATTGTTATATGTCTAACAGAAAAATGTATCGCCGTCACTCGCAAGCAAGCATGTCTTGTTAGAATGCACCAAGCTTACGCTAATTGTTTCAAGTTCTTACGTTGCGGGTAGCAGATATTTTACCATCTTCTCTGCCCACTTAACACCTGACCTGAAGACGATTGTAGTGGTGAGGGTGATACATAAACAATATCCTGGTACCTATGTTCAACTAAGTAGGCTGTGGAGACACGTGCAGCCTTGTATGTATGTAACTATGTATATATATATATATATAAATGAAGTTTTGACGTTCTTGATACAATCACGATGCTTGAATTAAGATTTTCTTGTATTATAAATGATTAATTTTTATATATTAAAAAAAGAAAGTAACGCATTGACTTAGACTTTCTTTCAGTAAGGACTGACAACGTCTTTTAAAAGAATTTTTATATAATTAAAAATGTTTCATTTAAGAAAGTTTGTCTTCAGAAACTCACACACACACACACATACACACATATCAATCAGTCATAAGGATACAGGAATGCGTCTGCCTGCTAGAGACAAGAGTTAAATCCCTCGTTCGATAATAATAGCAATAGTAATATCTGTATAAATATTTGCTCCTGATATATATATATATATATATATATATATATACTCTTTACTCTTTTACTTGTTTCAGTCATGTGACTGTGGCCATGCCTGAGCACCGCCTTTAGTCGAGCAAATCGACCCCAGGACTTATTCTTTGTAAGCCTAGTACTTATTCTATCGGTCTCTTTTGCCGAACCGCTAAGTTACGGGAACGTAAACACACCAGCATCGGTTGTCAAGCGATGTCGGGGGACAGACACAGACACACACACATATATATATACATATATATACGAAGGGCTTCTTTCAGCTTCCGTCTACTAAATCCACTCACAAGGCTTTGTTCGGCCTGAGGCTACAGTAGAAGACACTTGCCCAAGGTGCCACGCAGTGGGACTGAACACGGAATCATGTGGTTGGTAAGAAAGCTACTTACCACACAGCCACTTAACTCTGAAATTTCTACCTCTATAAGTAGGCTGTAACATCCTTGGCACTTACTTGAATTTTTGCTACCCTGGTAACTATTTATTATTTATTCGTCTTATTTGTACACATTAAAAATATACACCTACATTTATATAATATATATATATATATATATATATATATATATATATATATATATATATATATAATATGCCTTTTTTATTGTGCTAAAACATGTAATTGGAGATTAGTTCTATGTGTGTACATAATACCGATACTTCGAAGTTACTGTCACTCCACTTTTTTTGTAAATGGATAATAAATATGCGCTCTGCAAAAAAAAGCATTAATTAATTAGTTTAATGTTAAATTGTCTTTATTTTAACTCGACATAAACACACAGTTACACACACATACAAAAGAAAAAAAAAACAACAATAAAAAACAATGGATAGAACTAGTCATAATATCTCGGGGTATTTAGTAGTAGTAGTAGTAGTAGTAGTAGCATCAGCAGCAGCATCCGAACCTACCCCGTTGCCCCGACCAGCCTCCCTATGATGTCTCTATTCTCTTACATGACAACTGTAATTCAATCGCCATGTTGCACCCCCTCCTCCTCCTCCTGGTCCTCCTCCTCTCCTCCCCCTCCCTCTCCACCACCACCACCACCTCCAGTTGTCTTTAATTACTTCTGTTGTCACTGTTTACTATAACACATGTATGCGCCATCCTCTCCCTCGTTCTCTACTCCACACCTCTTTCTCTCCTTCTTTCTAAATCCTTCTCTCTCACTCCTTCTTTCACAGCCGCCATTGTGAAGCTTTTTCTATGTTTAAATATCCACAAACAGCTTCTCTTTAGCAAGCAACCCGCTCCTTCTCTCTCTCCTTCTCTCTCTCTCTCCCTCTCTCTCAAGTAATGTCTCTCTATGTCGCTATATCAATCACGCACTCTTTTACTCTCTGCCTGTCTACCTCCTTCTCTCTCACTCTCTCTCTCTGCCCGTTCGTCTGTCTCTGTCCCTCTGTTTCATTTTCCCTGTCTCTTTCTCTCATTTTCTCTCTCTTTCAGTTTCTCTTTCTCTCTCTCTCTGTCTGCTAGTCTCTGTCTTTCTGCCTCGTTTTCTCTGTCTCATCTCTCTCTCTCATTCTCTCTATCTGTCTGTCTCTCTCTGTCTCTCTCTCTGTCTGTCTCTCTCTGTGACTGTCTCTCTCTGTCTGTTTCCCTCCCTCTCTCTCTCTCTCTCTCTTTCTCTCACTGTTTGCTTGTTTCTGTCTCTCTTTCTGCATCATTTTCTCTGTCCCTTGTTTTTTTCATTCTCTCTCTCTCTCTCTCTCTCTCTCTCTCTTTCTCCTTACCTCCGTCTCTCTCTCTCCCTCCTTTATTTTCTCCATCTTCCCATTCCATCCCTTTCTCTCTTTCTCCTTCCTCTCCCTCCCCCTGTCTCGGCTACATTACATCAAATTGAAACATAGTGAAACAACCAGACACTTACAAATCTCAAAATACAATTAATTCATCCAATCCAGACATAATCACTAAGAGTGCTCCACAACTAACGAGCAATTTAGTTTCAAGGCTATGACCATGAAATAAATAATAAAAACAAAAAAAACCGGCAAGAATGGAAATCTTCGTTCCACATTGCTCCCCCTGTCACTCTCCCTACCGTTGTTTGTCTATATTTATTATATATCGATGCAGTGGGAAGATCTTTCCCTCTGTGGCTCTTTCTTTTATCCCACTCCATTTACCCTCTCATCCCTTACAGCACACCTCTATCGGGCTCCCCCATACAGGAGTGCGTGTGCTAACGAACGTGAGTTCTGTATAGTGACATAGCTCCTCATATCCAAGAGGAATAGGATTGTTCGCGTTCACGAAACTTTAAGTAACATAAGGTGTAACCACTTTCTCTCCTCTGTTTGTCTGTCTAGCCACTACACACATTTTTTTCTCTCCTTGTTTCTCTCCGTGTCCCTTTCTGTAGAAGAGCGTAGGCTCGAAACGTAAAAGACATTTTTCTATTCCTGAGCGTTATACTAATATATCTTTCGTACACCGCCTGTCTTCATCTTTTGTTTTTTTCGTGAACTCTATCAATCTATCTATCTATCTATATACCTATCTATCAAATATATCTATCTATCTATCTATCTATCAAATATATATATCTATCTATCTATCTATCTATCAAATATATCTATCTATCTATCTATCTAACAAATCTATCTATCTAACAAATCTATCTATCTACATCATCTATCTAACAACAAATCTATCTATCTAACAAACAATCTATCTAACAACTATCTATCTAACAAATCTATCTATCTAACAAATCTATCTATCTAACAAATCTATCTATCTAACAAATCTATCTATCTAACAAATCTATCTATCTAACAAATCTATCTATCTAACAAATCTATCTATCTAACAAATCTATCTATCTAACAAATCTATCTATCTAACAAGTATATATATCTAACAAGTATATATATCTAACAAGTATATATATCTAACAAGTATATATATCTAACAAGTATATATATCTAACAAATCTATCTATCTATCCATCCACCTATCTATCCATCTATCCATCTATCCACCTATCTATCTATCTATTTATCAATCCATCTAACAAATCTATCTATCTATCCATCTAACAAATCTACCTATCTATCTAACAAATCTACCTATCTATCCACCTAACAAATCTATCTATCTATCTATCTGGCTATCCATCTATCTATCTGGCTATCCATCTATCTATCTATCTATCTATCTTCTATCTATCTATCATCTATCTATCTATCTATCTATCTATCTATCTATCTATCTATCTATCTATCTATCTATCTAATCTATCTATCTATCTATCTATCTACCGTCTATCTATCTATTTATCTATCTATCTATCTATCTATCTATCTATCTATCTATCTATCTATCTATCTATCTATCTATCTATCTATCTAGATTATCTATCTATCTATCTATCTATCTTCCTTCTATCTATCTATCTATCTATCTATCTATCTATCTATCTATCTATCTATCTATCTATCTATCTATCATCTATCTATCTAATCTATCCTATCTATCTATCTATCTATCACTATCTATCTACTTCTATCTATCACCTATTATCTATCTATCTATCTATCTATCTATCTATCTATCTATCTATCTATCTATCTATCTATCTATCTATCTAATCTATCTATCTATCTATCTATCTATCTATCTATCTATCATCTATCTATCTATCTATCTATCTATCTATCTATCTATCTATCTATCTATCTGCTATCTATCTATCTATCTATCTATCTATCTATCTATCTATCTATCTATCTATCATCTATCTATCTATCTATCTATCTATCTATCTATCTATCTATCTATCGATCTATCTATCTATCTCACTATCTATCTATCTATCTATCTATCTATCTATCTCTATCTATCTATCTATCTATCTATCTCTATCATCTATCTATCTATCCATCCATCATCCATCCATACATCTACCAATATTTTCAAAGGCAATTATATGATTCCATCTTAATCACTTTTGGCATATCTTAGTCACACTGGTCTGTTTGAATCCCACTGATCCACCTTAAAGAAATGGGCCCAATTTAATCCCAGTGGTTCTTTTTAGTTGCACTGGTCTCTCTTAATCACTGTGGCCTGTCTAAGTGAAACTCTTCCATATTGTTGCTTTGTCCGAGCTCAGTTGTATCGCCCTGTGATCAGCTACTCCAGATAATTCATATAGTGAGTACCGGTGTGAAGTGTGTGAGAACAGTAATCAGTTTAACAAATGATACCTGTTAAACGGCGAAATAGTTTCTCAGACAGAAACCAACAGCAGACCACACCCGAATGGAAGTCCTGTCCCACCATGTTTTCTGCTTAAGGCACGCATTGCTTTACACCAATAACCTCTCAAGGCTGTTGGGAAGGGCTTAAAGTTGCATAATTAAGATATTCACTTCAGAATCTCGAGATCCCGTGTTCAATATCTCTGTGCAGGATCTTCAGTTACCATTTATGTTTTACTACTTGTTGCAGTCATTGAACTGTGGTCATTCTGGAGTACAATCTTGTACGTTCTGAGTTCAAATTCCGGCGAGGTCGACTTTGCTTTTCATCCTTTCGGAGTCGATTAAATAAGTACTAGTTACGCACTGGAGTCGATATAATCGACTTAATCCCTTTGTCTGTCCTTGTTTGTCCTCTCTATGTTTAGCTCCTTGTGGGCAATAAAGACTTATAATCTCCCTCGTATATATCCTACTGACTCATATAAGTATATAGTCTTCCAGTCCCTTAAACCTCTGCTTGTCTGCTCACTCATCGATGTTTGAACGAAAGACGGATGTGTGTGTCTATGCTAAGCCCTGAAGAGCATTTGTATGTCTATAAGTGAACATAAATTGTACATATCCTGTTTGTGTGTTTAAACAACGGTTCAGTGTTCTAAATATACTGCATTTGTCAATATTTAGCTTTTATTTCAGGACATTTTTTTTATTTCCTCTCTCTTTGCCTTAGAAATACTTTTGTTAATGTCATTAATTCAATATTCCTTCTTTACTTTTCATCTGCAAGATGTCTCTCTACGTGCTTACCTTACTCTTTCTCTCTCTCTCTCTCTCTCTCTCTCTCTCTCTCTCTCTCTCTCTCTCTCTCTCTTCCCTCTCTCACTATTTGTGATTGTGTGTGTGTGAGATTGTGTGTGTGCGCGCAATTGTGAATTTGTTTACACTTGTCTGTGTACACACTCACACACACGTTTATATATTTTCTCGCATATCTACACACACACACATCATTTACACACGTATCTATCTACACAGACATACCCTTGTGTGGGTGAATATATATATATATATATATATATATATATATATATATATATATATTATATAATATATATATAAATGTGTATGTATGTATGTATGTATGTATGTATATATATATATATATATGGATGGGTATGTGTCTGACTGTAAAATACTTGAATTCTTAAAAAAAAAAGAAACACGAAACAAAATTTGTGCGATAATGTAGAAATAATTTATGTATGTATACGTAAGCGCGCGCACTCACACACACACACACACACGCATGTATGTATTATATATAATATATTTATGTAATGTATTTATATATATCACAGTTTCAGATGTATTTATACATATACACGCGTGGCAACGTTTTGTATATGAGTGTTATACAGCTGTTACTTCTAGGTGTAATATAAGGGAGAGGCAGGAGTAGGGGGGTCTTAGTTATTAAGGTGTTAAGGTGGTTATCGCGGCGTTAAATCTGGTCGATGTGTGTATTTTCTGTGTGTTTCTACGTGTGAAGGTGTGTGTGTGTGTGTGTGTGTGTATGTATTGTTGGTAGAATCACGTGTGTCGAGGCGTTGGTAATCGTAGGAGTGTGTATTCTGCGTATATCGTGGTATGTGTGTGTGTGTGATGTAGAGATAGGTGAATGTGTATGTGTGCGTGTGTGTGTGGGTGGTGGGTGAGATATATCTGTTTGACTGGTTTTGCGTTATTTTAAAAACGATATCTAAGAAGTTGTTATAATTTTAGACGAGAACAGAACAATGTTAAAACATACGTAATGTAAGCCCGTACACGAACCACTTCAATCTGTTTTAGCAATCATGTCTGTCGGTGTGTGTGTGTGTGTGTGTGTATGCACAAGAAACGTATGTGTATGTGAGTGGGTGTGCGTGCCTCTCTCTCTCTACATATACATATATATATATATATATATATATAGATGCATCTATCTGTCTATCTATCTATCTTTATATTTTTACGATCCCTTTTGATCGAAAACCTACCCCCACTTTTTTTCTCCCCCAAAACAAAATCTCTAATTTGTAATTTGTGCCCTCTGTGTTCAGTCCTATGTGGCTAATAAAGAAATATCTATCTATCTATCTATCTATCTATCTGTCTGTCTGTCTGTCTGTCTGTCTGTCTGTCTGTCTGTCTGTCTGTCTGTCTGTCTGTCTGTCTGTCTGTCTTCTATCTATCTATCTATCTACCTGTCTGTCTATCTCTCTATCTCTTTCTACCTCCCTGTCTTTCCCCCCTTCACGTGCACAGTAATCGTTATTAATATCAATTTGTAAGAACTTCATATTCCTTTTGTCCTTTAACTGTACAAACCAATTGTTTAAATGTGATAGACTTACGCACACATATAAACAAGTTGTCCCAGTGAGATTTTATGATCCCTAATCCTTTCTACTGTAGAAACAAAGCGTGGATTTTGTGTGTTTGTTTTGAGGTGGCATTCGATTACATTGGACCCTGTGCTCTAATGGTACTTATTTTATCGACCCTGAAAAGATGAAAGGCAGAGTCGACCTCGGTGAAAAGTAAATCCGTAAGAAACGCCACTAAGCATTTTGTCCGGCGTGCTAACGATTTCTATCCGCTCACCGTCTTATTATTATTATTAATGAATAATAAACAACAGTTTTGAAAACTTGGAATCTTCTGTCAAATGATCCATCTTTCCGTTTCTATTGTTTCTTGTTTCAATTTTTGTTCGCAACACCGTATGTAGTTTTTATCCATTGGTATAATCCTTTCCACCTTAAATATTTAGCATATTGGAGGCGCAATGGCCCAGTGGTTAGGGCAGCGGACTCGCGGTCATAGGATCGCGGTTTCGATTCCCAGACCGGGCGTTGTGAGTGTTTATTGAGCGAAAACACCTAAAAGCTCTACGAGGCTCCGGCATCGGGTGGTGGTGTTCCCTGCTGTACTCTTTCACCACAACTTTCTCTCACTCTTACTTCCTGTTTCTGTTGTACCTTGTATTTCAAAGGGCCGGCCTTGTCACTCTCTGTGTCACGCTGAATATCCCCGAGAACTACGTTAAGGGTACACGTGTCTGTGGAGTGCTCAGCCACTTACACGTTAATTTCACGAGCAGGCTGTTCCGTTGATTCGGATCAACCGGAACCCTCGTCGTCGTAACCGGCGGAGTGCTTCCATATTTAGCATATTAGCAATATCATGAAAATAATCACGGCTCTGTCCCCTGTAGACTCGATGCACCTACCGTTCACGTACGCCATGTGATAATATTAAGCCAAAGTTTGAATCTAGAGAGTATATTTGCCAAGCAGCTCGACTCCATATTGTTGCTGTTTTACTCAGGAGGACCCTCGTAGCCATTCGATGCTTCAATAGAATCCTATCGTTTTATTATCTGAATATTTTTAGGAAGTGTGTAAAATAATTGCTGAAATATTTTGTAGCTTGCAGGAGTATAACCGATTTTATTGCTCATAAATTTTAATAACAAAATCTTATATGAACTCCTAAAGCTGATATGAACCCCTAATGCTCATATGAACCCCTAAGGCTCATATGGGCCCTGGTTGATAACCTCTGTTTTATATTATCTTGTATTTTATTTGTTAATGTATTAGAAAACGCGGGAAGCAGCCATGACCCTTTCTGGAGCCACTGAGACGGGTGTTGATGCAAGGTTTTCCTAGACTGGAAATCAAAACTCAGCTGGTTGCAGTAATCTCCGCTCAACTTCTGTAGCCTTAGGTCACGTGCTGTTGTTTACCTGAACGACAGAGCAGATATTTGAACCATAAACGTTTCCTCCGATGTTGCTGCTGCGAAGTTATTTAGGGTGGAGACGCTCGCTGTTATTTGAACTCGAAACTATGTAGTTTCAAATTTCTTAAACACACAATCACAAGTTCAGCAGGCATGGTTATACCCATAGGCATGACTGTGTGGTAAGAAGTTTCCTTCCCAATCACATAGGTCGGGGTTCAATCCAGCTGCATGACACCTTGGGCAAGTGTCTTTTACTATAGCTTAGCCTCGGGTCGACCAAAGACTTGAATGGATTTGGTAGACGGAAACTGAAAGAAGGCAGTTATATATATATATTATATATATATATAATATATATATATATATATATATATATATATATATATATATACTGGAGTAAGCACATAAATGTGAAATAAGGTGGAAAAAAGAGTACTCAAATACCAGAGGTAGAGTAATATGCTTCACGTTCCCGTTTGTCGGACAGTTTTGTTAAAAAAAACTGTCCGACGAACGGGAACGTGAAACTCTGAGTAACAGCTTTTGTTATATTTCTGCTGCTTTTAAATAAAGTGTGTGTGTGTGTGTGTGTGTGTGTGTGTGTTTCCTTTTGCCCATCGCCACCGCTTGAAAACCGCTCCCTAACATTTCGACAAAAAAGACTGATAAAGTAAGTAGCAGGCTTGAAGCAAAAAAAAAAAAAAAAAAGAAATACTACTGGGGGTCGATTCGCACGACTAAAAAGTCTTCAAGGCTATACTTCAGCATGGCCGCAGTCTAATGACTGAAATAAGTATAAGATTAAAGAAGTAAGATAAAAAAAAAAAGAGATGGAATTCTCTAGACTTTTCTCACCTACTTCGAGTTCATTAAAAGAAACTAGAATTCGCTCCAGCGAATTAGCTTCCCTAATTACTTTATGATTTAAAATTGTTTTGGTGCCGGCCTGTTATCTATGATCAAAATATCAAAATGCTGCAGCAGACACACAGGGTGAATAAACTGTATAATTAGATAAACGAATGGTGGATATATTTGTAGGAAAATCTGGAAGCTTCGAGTAAGGCTGCTATGAAAATAGCAAAACGTAATGTCTGACCCATGATTTTTAGATGATTGGTTTATAGCCACATCCGGGCAGGTAATGCAGTTCCTATGCACATCAAAATAATGTTTCCACATTAGACGTTTTCATAGGTGCGCATAGACACACAAGCACATTTTGCACTCGTCTATCTATCTATCTATCTATCTATCTATCTATATATATATCTATATATCTATCTATCTATCTCTCTCTCTTTATCGATCTATCTATCTAACTGTTTCTCTTTCTATCTACCTAACTGTTTCTCTCTCTCTATATAACTATCTATCTGTCTATCTTTCTCTATCTATCTATCTATCTTACTGTTTCTCTTTCTATCTACCTAACTGTTTCTCTCTCTCTCTCTCTAACTGTTTCTCTATATATATATAACTATCTATCTTTCTCTCTCTCTCTCTACCTAACTTTCTCTCTATCTAACTATCTCTGTCTATCTAACTATCTGTCTGTCTGTCTCTCTATTTACCCTTGTCTATCTGTCTATCTCTCTATCTGTCATCTATATATGCTCCATCTATCTGTATGCGTGTGCATATATATATATATATATATATGTATACATATAAATACATACACATACTCTCAGGCCAAGCAGACAATTGCGTGCGAGTGTGTGTGTATGTGTATATGTTGATCAGAAGAACAGAGGTCTCAATAAAAGCCGGCTGTGAATCGCCACCGCAGGGGAGATGAGAAACCTTATAAGCTAACAACACAGACAGACGCGAGAGTTCATGAAAGCTTGTCTAGCATTTGTTACAAGAATATCGGCGATGTATTTCAGTGAATCTGCTTTACTATTTCGGTTTAAACTTCGCGTATTCTTGTATAATATCTTGACTGCTGGATGTCGGTGCGTTGTTGTCAGTTTGGCGGCGGCGGCGGCGGTGATGGCACTGGGAGGTTGTGTACGAATATATACATGTGTGTCTGTGTGTGTGTGTTTGTGTCAGTAAATAGTGACTGAGTCAGTACGAGTACAGTATTGTGTAGAGCTGTGTGTCAGTTAGTTCTGCATATGTGTGTGTCTGTGTGTCCATATGAGGGATTCTTTATTTTTTTGCTTATTATCTTTTACTTGATTCAGTCTGCGACCATGCTGGGGCACTGCCTAGAATTTCTTAGTCGAATAAATCGAACCCCAGTTCTTTTTGTTTTTTTTAAAGCGTGCTGCTTATTCTATAGGACCCTTTTGCCGAACTGCTAGTTTATAGGGATGCAAACTCACCAACACCGGTTGTCAAATGGTAGTAGTGGACAAAAACACATACACACGAGTAAATATTCGAATGAATATTCATATAGATATTATTATTATTATTCAGTTTTATTTTTATATCTAGCTTTCACCTCCCTCTGTGTGCCTTGGGTATGTGTCGAGGTTTGTTGTTGTTATTATTATTATCATTATTATTATTAACTTCGATCTACTTTTTAATGATCACTTTTTAATGATCACTTTTTATTCAGTTTTCTAAACATGAGAAAAGTAAGTAGGGAGGGACAAATATTGATTTGGCACCCCACAAAAGTTCTAGGGGTGCACTTGCACCCCCTGTACCTGGGCCCATGGTTGAATAGCTTTCATGGTATAGAAATTTATGAGAAATACGCTTGAACCAGAAATCTAGAATCTACTTCAGTGTAGCGAATATTCGCTGCTCCACGAACCATAAAGAAGCGTTTTAAAGCAACGACGCATAAAGTGGGCCACACACAAGGTTATTAAAGCGCCGTGCCGGTGTCATTTGCATATTGAAGAAATTGTTGAGGCATGGCTGTGTGGCTGGGAAGCTCGGTTTGCAACCATGCGGTTTCGGGTTCAGTCCCCCAACGCGGTACCTTGGTCGAGCAGCTTTTCCTATAGCGACGAGTTGATCAATGACTTGTTAGTGAATCTGCTAGACGGAAACTGTGCAGAAGTCCATAAGTGCGTGTGCATATATATGTATGTATATATATATATATGTGTGTGTGTGCGTGTGTGTGTGCGTGTGTGTGTGCGTGTATTTGTCTCCCTCAACGCTTGATAACCTTTGGTTTGTTTACGTTACATAACCTAGCTGTTCGGCAAAAGAGAATGATAGAGTAAGTTTGGGGATTCGTATAATCGTTAGAGCGTCCAGCAAAATGCTTTGCCGAATATTTCCCTGATCTATGCCTTCTGCTTTCAAATTACGCCTGGCAGAACTATGCTTTCTCTTGCTCCGGGGTCTTCGAAATAAAGCACAGACCAAATATTGGTTTCAAATTTTGTCACAAGGCCAGCAACTTCGGAGGAAGGGTTAGTCGATTATATCAACCCTAGTGTTCAACTGACACTTATTTTATCGACCCCACAGGGATGAAAAGCAAAGTCAACCTCGCAGGAATTTGAACTCAGAATGTAAAGACGGTCGAAATGCAATTAAGCATTTGGTCCGTGTGCTAACGAGTCTGCCAGCTTCCAGCCAAATTTTGGTGTCATTTTACTCGACTGACACCACCTAAATTTCTAGCCGAGTGTTAGAAATTAGTTGAGGTTTGCTGAATCAGGGCTGACCTGAAAGCCATGGGCTAAACACCAACAACGGCAACAGCAACAATATCAGCAATAATGGACAAGACAAGGGAGTAACAGGAAGGAGGTTTGAAAAAATAAAATAAATGAATAAATTGAAATACGAAACCTTAATTAAAGTTTATTCATCCTCATCCTCTCTTTTCTCCTCCCCCTCATCCTCAACACGAAATGAGAAGTAAATAAAGAAATAATTAAAAAATAAATTAACGAAAAGATTAAAAACAAGCACCCTTACAAAAAAGAAAACAACGAGATAACAAGGCCTGTGTAGAACGAAAACACATTTGGTTTACGTATTATTATTTTGCCAAAAATTCTTAGTAAAGCAAATTAGATTTAGCCATCAGGTCTCCGTTTATTTGTTTATATTTATCTCGTAGAATGTAATAACAACAGCTAATAAGAAGAAGAATTAAGTGTGAAATTATTACAGCAGGACTTCAAGTACTCTTCACCATATTTACTCCTCAGATGATCATCTTATGATGTATACTTATGTTCCGCATGTAAAATATATTAATCAACATTATATCCTATATATTTACTCATCATATTCTTCATGTTTATATTGTTGATGTACAGTCTACAGTTGTTGCTTTTTTGTATCTTGTCTTCGTGTATTCGTTGTTATTGTTGCTGCTGTTGTTGTTATTATCTATCTATTTATTAATGTATTTTGTTTATTTGTGTAATATTTATTTTTATAATGGCGCGATCGCTATTTCCGCTGCCGATTTCTGCTGGAATTAGACTTGCGCGTGTCTAATTTGCGCCAGCGATTCGGGCTGCGACTCGAGTGGTTTGTTTATATACGATAATTACGTCTAAAAGCAGAAACCTGAAGATTACTCCCGCAGAAGGAAGCCCTCACTTCGCTTGGAACTTAGCAAGGCATGACTAATTAAAGCACAATATCACATTGATTGAAATAGGTAGAGGCGGTTTTCTTAGTTAGCAGCCGAAAATTCTTGGTGAAAGCTTTCTCGGGGACTACAAACAAACCAAATTAAATTTAAGCTTTCTGTCATGTACCAAAAAATGATAAGAACAGATGTTTTTTCTTGATGTGTGCTGAAGAACTTAACCGTTCTATCTCTTTAGTCATCGCCGTTATAATTATTCTAGTTGTTGTTGCTGTTGTTGCAGTTGTCGTTATTGTTGTTTTTCGCTGCTGCTGCTACCACTGTTGTTGTTGTTGCTACTACTGTTACCGCTGATATTGTTCTTCATGATGTTGCGGTTGTAGTTGCTGCTTCTTCTGAGACTTCACACATCTTGAAGTTCTTGTTGCTTCTTAATTTTTTCAGTTACAACCGTTATTGCGATGGCACGTTCCCCTAATTCTTAGAGTAGCATTCTCAGTTGTAATCAGGGCAGTTTTAGTAGCATTATGGCCCACCCTCCAGGACAGCTCAATATGCAGGGCCCTCTAGTAACTACTTATTCTTTTACTTGTTTTAGTCATTTGACTGCAGCCATGCTGGAGCACCACATTGAAGTGTTTTAGTCGAACAACTCGACCCCAAGACTAACCTTTTAAGTCTAGTACTTATCGGCCCCTTTCACCGAACCGCTAAGTTACGGGGACGTAAACACACAAACAGCGGTTGTCAAGCGATGATTAGGGGACACTCACACGCACTTTCACACACACACAAAACGGGCTTCTTTCAGTTTTCGTCTACCAAATCTACTCACAAAGCTTTGGTCAGCTCGAGGCTATAGTGGAATAAACTTGCCCAAGGCGCCATGCTGTGGGATTGAACCCGGGACCATTTTGCTGGGAAGCAAGCTTCTTACTACACAGCCACCCTGTTGATAGGTTACAAAGTATGTGCCCTTAGAGCTGTGAGGCTCCTACACCCGTGAGGTCCCTAAATCTGTGAGGCCCGTGCGACTGCACAATACTCCCATAACTTGAGACGGTTCCGCTTATAATCCAAAGATAACACTTGCGCTTGAACGTTATATCTTAGTGTTTACAGCACTCACCAGACACGTGAACCCTCAACGTATTTGTCGGGGAGATTCAGCGTGACACAGTGTGACAAGGCTGGCCCCTTTCAAATGCAGGTAAAGCAGAAACAGGAAGAAACTGTGAGAAAGTGTGGTGAAAGGGTACAGCAGGGTTCGCCACCACCACCCTCTGTCGGAGCCTCGTGGAGTTTTAGATGTTTTCACTCAATAAACACTCACAACGCCCAGTCTGGGAATCGAAACCGCGGTCCCACGACCGTGGGTCCTCTGCCCTAACTACTGGGCCATTTTTGCCCCTACAATTGGCTATTACATTGCAGTCGTTATTGTAACAAAGAACTTGCAAGTGTTGTTGTTCCAGTGTTTACAACTGTAGTTGTAATTTAATTTTCCAACTTAGCTGTGATCGTAATTAAATCCCTACAGTTGTTTCGTTAACGACATGCAGGTATTGGTTTAGACAAAATGAGCGAAACGGTTTCGCCCACGACTGTTCCGTACTTCTGTAATTTTAGAGTGACGTTACAAAAGGTGGAATTTGAGAAAATCTGTTATTTTTAATAGGCAGAACGACAACATAAATGTTAATAGTCTTGCTCGAATTTCGCTGGTTCTTGATCACTGTTGTTATTCTTACCCTGTCGGGTGGATGCGATGGTGTGGGAAGTTTCTGTGAGTGAACGCATGAATATATTTGCGTGTTAGACAAATGTACACATCTGTGTGTACAGATGTATGGATATATGCATATACATGAGCATAAATATCTATGTATAAAAATGTGTAATATATAGAAATACGTCTATATAAATATATGTATACACACACACACACACACAGACATATATATATATCTATAATTATATATATATGTGCATGTATATGTAAATGGAGGCGCAATGGCCCAGTGTTTAGGGCAGCGGACTCGCGGTCGTAGGATCGCGGTTTCGATACACACACCGGGTTTTGTGAGTGTTTATTGAACGAAAATGAAGCTCAGGCAGAGGATGGGTAGCGAATCCTGCTCTACTCTTTCACCAACACCTTTCTCTCACTCTTTCTTCACCTGTATTTCGAAGTGACACGCTGAATCTCCCCGAGAACTACGTTAAGGGTTCACGTGTCTGTGGGGTGCTCAGCCACTTGCACGTTAATTTCATAAGCAAGCTGTTCCGTTGATCAGATCAACTAGAACCCACGTCGTCGCATGTAAGTACATGTGTGTATATATATATATATATCACCGTGACCGACCAGACTATCAGTTTCAGATGTTGCTACACATCGCTGGTCACAATTATCTTCGCATTGTTTTAGCCTTCAAATGACGCCACTCCGCTGACTAATATATGTATATATATATAACGCACGATTTATTCTTGATCAGAGGCGTTCGAAAACCGAGGTTCTACTGTGTATATATAATATATATATACATATATATATATATATATACACACACACACATACACACGTGTGTGTATACATAGATGTACATGTGCATATATATACATGTGTATGTATATATGTATGTGTATATATATATATATATATATATATATATATACGCACACGCACACTTCGACTTTAGATGTGAAAGTAGGCCCCCGACATGTTTGAGGTAACCTAATGTTCGTATATTCTCCGTCTCTTTCTCATTGCTTCAGCGTGACTCAGCTGGATTTTTCTTTTGCTTTCTCCTTATTAAAATATTGCGTAACAAAATCGGTTCATTATTCTTGAATAATCTCCGTATACATACATACATACATACACAAATATAAATATATACATAAAAATACAATCATATATATATAGGCGTAGGAGTGGCTGTGTGGTAAGTAGCTTGCTAACCAACCACATGCGTGGCACCATGGGCAAGTGTCTTCTGCTATAGCCCCGGGCCGACCAAAGCCTTGTGAGTGGATTTGGTAGACGGAAACTGAAAGAAGCCCGTCGTATATATGTATATATATATACATGTGTGTGTGTATGTTTGTGTGTCTGTGTTTGTCCCCTTAGCATTGCTTGACAACCGATGCTGGTGTGTTTACGTCGCCGTCACCTAGCGGTTCGGCAAAAGAGACCGATAGAACAAGTACTGGGCTTACAAAGAATAAGTCCCGGGGTCGATTTGCTCGACTAAAAGGCGGTGCTCCTGCATGGCCGCAGTCAAATGACTGAAACAAGTAAAAGAGTATGTACATGTATATACACGCATAAACCTATACATATATGTTTATGTTTGTAAGTTCTCTATATGGATATACAGTGACCCCTCGAATATCCGCGGGTGTTACCTTCTAGCCCCACTCCGCAGTAGGGGAAAATTCGCGAATTATTATTTTCTATAATTTGTATATATTTATTTTATTATGAATGCAAAATGACACCAGGGTGGAATCGATGTAAGCGTAAATAATAAAGCACGATTTGGCGATGGATTACCGTGTGTATATAATAAAATGAAAGTGAAAGTGTGTGAATGTACGTGAACTTGTAAATATATATCCGTTTCCATGGTTATACGTATATATATAATTATGTGTGCACGTACATACATATATCAATATATACGTTTGCAATTGTGTGTGTATGTGCGTCTGTGTGTGTGTGTGTATATGTATGTATATATATATATATATATAATTATATATGAATTATATAGATGTAAACATATATATATATATATAAATAAACGTATATATATATATATATAAACGTATATAAACGTGTATATATATATATATATAAACGTATATAAACGTGTGTATATATATATATATATATTATATATATATATATAAACGTGTGTGTATATATATATATATATATAAACGTGTGTGTATATATATATATATATATATAAACGTGTGTGTATATATATATATATATATATAAACGTGTGTGTATATATATATATATATATATATAAACGTGTGCGTATATATATATATTATATATATATAAACGTGTGTGTGTATATATATATATATATATATATATATATATAACGTGTGTGTATATATATATATATATATATATACATTACTGAGATCTCCCTTTTTAGTAGAAGAAATAGCTATAACTCTTTGACTGCTATTTCTAAATTCGGTATGTGGTAAGGCAATTCGTTGCTAAACCCTTTATTGCTTAGTATTATATATATATACATATATAAATGTTTGTGTGTGGAGGTGCAATGGTCCAATGGCTAGGGTAGCGGACACGCGGTCATGGGATCGCGGTTTCAATTCTCAGACCGTGCGTTGTGAGAGTTTATTGAGCGAAAACACCTCAAGCTCCTGTTTCAGTCATTAGACGGCGGCCATGCTGGGGCACCACCCTCAAGAATTTTTTTTTTATCGAACGAATTGACCCCAGTTGCATATTTCGAAATCTAGTGCTTGTTCTGTCAGTCCCTTTTGACCGGACCGCTAATTTACGGGGATGTAAACAAACCATCACCGGTTGCCGAGCGGTTGAGGAGTGCAAACGCAGACGCAAAAACGCGTGCGCTTGCACACACACACACACACACACATACAGCGAGATTTAACCCCTTCCCCCCCTTTCTCTCACACTTGCTTTCTTTCACTTTGTGTGTGTGAGTGTGTGTGTCTATTGAGTTAACTTCAATTTAATAACTACTTCGCAACTGTTGTCTGTTACTTCGCGGCTGCTGCCGCCACCTCTACCAACTCCGCCACATCTGCCACTACTCTTGCAATAACAGTAATCTTTATTATCAATAATTATTGCTGTTATTCTTTAGTGTTGGTATTAGTTGTTGTTGTAGTATTATAATCGTAATTATTTCTGTTGTAAGTATGTTTTGAAGAAGAAATATGTCTTAGAAGCGAACATTGTTAAATCGCTTTAGTGTCTGTGTTTGTAGGAAGGAGGTGGGTGGGGTGGGGGCGAGGAAAGGAGGGGAAGGGGGTTCTTGCTTTCTTTTATGTGTTAAACTCTTCACCAAACATTCATACATACTACTATATATATATATATGTGTGTGTGTGTATATATGTGTATATATATGTGTGTATGCATATGTATGTGTTTGTATATATATGTGTATATATGTGTGTGTGTATATATATGTGTATATATGTGTGTATATATATATATATGTGTATATATGTGTGTATATATATATGTGTGTATATATATATGTGTGTGTGTGTGTATATATATATATTACACGAATACAAATATTACATATGTTATTACATAGGCACACGCGCCTACTTATATAAACAAATATGCAAACATTTACACACACACACACGTGTAGGTGTGTGTATGCGTATATATATATATATATATGATCTCAGAAACGTGCGTACTTTCTTTCTCTCTCATTTATACGTGCGTATATGTACAAGAATGTATATACACTCACACACGCAACAAATCTGTTCAGAGGTTTTACAGAACCAGCTGTGTAATCCATTTTGTTTTTCTCAAGTCTTGATATCAACAAACGAGAGTTCATCAACATTATCATCCAGACCATTATCATCATCAGTGCCATCATCATCATCACAATAACTATCATCCTCATTATCACCATTATTATTATTTCATCCTAATCGTTGTGGTTATCGCCATCGTCGTCATCACCTACAATGTTTTCTTAATGTTTTTTACCTTAATTATCAACATCAAAATGTCGACGATGAGGTTGACGACGACGACGACGACGACGACCATCATCATCATCATCACAACCTCCACCACTATCATCATCGCCACCACCATTTCATCTCAATGTGTGATTTACTCTTCACCACTTCGGTTTCAAATCGTTTTAAAGATTCTTTTGAGAATTAAAAAAAAGACAGTATATCATTAGTAATATTATATTAGGCCTCCGAGGCGCATGGCTCAGTGGTTAGAGCGTGGGGTTCACAATCATGAGGTAATGAGTTCGATTCTCTGATCGGGTTGTGTGTGGTGTTCTTGAGCAAGGCACTTTATTTCATGTTGCTCCAGTCCACTCAGCTGTAGAAATGAGTTGCGACGTCACTGGTGCCAGGTGCCAAGCTGTATCGACCCCTTTGTCTTTCCTTTGGATAACATCAGTGGTATGCATGGGCGACTGCTGGTCTTCTATAAACAACCTTGCCAGGACTTGGGTCTCGGAGGAGAACTTTCTAGGTGCAACCTCATCGTTATTCATGGTCGAAGGCGAGTCTGTACCCTTTATATTAGGCCTCAAACGAAGTTAAACGGTTTCCATATTTACTTCTTAATCCCGTGTTCTTAATTTGTTTTAATGAGCTATATGTCATTTACGCAGGTGACTGCGGATACCAGTAATATTGATTTCATATATTTGCGCTTGGCCAGCAATTTCGGGGAGAGATAAGTCGTTTACATCGACCCAGGTGCTCAGGTCGTACGTATTTCATCGACCCTGAAAGGGATGGATGGCAAAGTCGACCTCGGCCTAATTTGAACTTGAATGTAAAGACGGACGAGCATTGTTAGTAATATTGAAGGTTTATCGTTAGCTCAGTTTATAAGACACCATACGGCCTTAAGAAGTTGTTGGCTAATTTATCTTTTACTGGTTTCAGTCATTTGGTGGGGAATACTCGTAGATACAGACACACATACATAGATATATATACATATATATGCGACGGGCTTCATACTTCCGTTTACCAAATCTACTCACAAGGTTTTAATCGAGCCAAGACGATGATAGTAGACATTTTCCCAAAGAAGCATACAGTGGGACTGAACCCGTGACCATGTGGTTGAGAAGCAAGCTTCTTACCACACAGCCCCGCCTGCGTAATTTCTCACGAAAAAGAAAATGTCAAGACATAATTATTTCTGCTTTTCTCTTGCCCTCCATTTTATGTCCGTCTTTCTTCCTGTCTGTCTCTCTCGCTCCTTCTTTCTTTGCCATAAATTGTTATAACTTGGTTATTTTTCGCTCAACACTATTCAACACAATGCCTCTTGTACAACTGAATTCACTCGCCAGAAACTTGTGTAACTTAAAGCATTACTAATCTAAATGCATCTGCATGTAAAAATTTACATTAATTCAATCGAATCGACTTTGCAATAATCTAATTATATTTTTTTTCTTCGTTTAATTCTAGGTACAGACGATCAATTAAATATGACCCCTAAAACAGGCGGATCAGTGGCTGGCTTGTCCGAAGTAGAAAATACCAATAGTCCATCAAACGTAATGAACAATCAGTTACCCAGAGCAAAATCTTGCGCGGGGTGCGGAGCTAAAATTGTCGATAAATTCCTCCTTTATGCTATGGACCGCTACTGGCACACCGGCTGTTTGAAATGTGCGTGCTGTCAGGCTCCTCTTGGCGAAATCGGTTCCTCCTGTTTTACCAAAGCTGGAATGATTCTTTGCAGAAACGACTATATCAGGTAAATTCTTGAAATTCCAATTCGCATGTTTGGTTACCAAGTCTTAGCTCGGTTACGAGTATTTCTTTCTTTTGGTAATGTTTCCTAATCTTAAATTTTGAAATCATGTTTTTTTTGGTCCTATCTCTGGCATTTCAGGCTTTCTTTGCATCTCTCTTTTTCCTTTCTTTCAAATCTTTATATAATTGATTTCTTGTATTACACTTTACTCTCTCTCTCTTACTCTTTTACTTGTTTCAGTAATTTGACGGTGGCCATGCTGGAGCACTGCTTTTTAGTCGAGCAAATCGATCCCAGGACTTATTCTTTGTAAGCCTAGTACTTATTCTATCGGTCTCTTTTGCCGAACCGCTAGATGACTGAGACGTAAACACACCAGCATCGGTTGTCAAGCGATGTTGGGGGGGGGACATACACAGACACACAAACATATGCATATATATATATATTATATATATATATATATATATATACATACACAATGGGCTTCTTTCAGTTTCCGTCTACCAAATTCACTCAAGGCTTTGGACGGCCCAAGGTGCCACGCAGTGGGACTGAACTCAGAACCATGTGGTTGATAAGCAAGCTACTTACCACACAGCCACTCCTGCGCCTGTTAATTCTGTTAATTCTACTTGAAAAACGTTAAGATTACAACTGAAAAAAAAAACATACAAAATGCTGCAATTCGTGATCGAACCGGGGACCTTGTCACAATGAAAGGAAATTCTTCACTCTACGGTAATGACTGCACAACATCTGACCCTTTACTATAAATATATTGGTCAATATCCAAAACGTTCAAATGAATTTTCATTGTTCATTAACTAAAAGAATTCCGACAACGGTCGAGTGAAATTGATAGTTTGGATATATTTTCCAGTTATCCAAACATAGCCAATTGATTTTTGGTGCAGTCAACGAGAAGAAATCTTCGTCGAGGCACGTTTTGGGAACGACAAGATTTTACAAGTCGCTGTAACGGCACCAGTCGAAATGCATAAGATACCAACATTAAGTTGTATTCGCTCGACAGAGAAATATTTATTGTCTCTAGCAGAGTCAGACAAGATTAACAGAACAAACTTAAGTTGTTTAATCAAGGGAACAAAAATCAGTTGTTCTGTTTAAGGAAATACTAAAGTTCAGTCATTTATCTCCCACATTTGTTTGTATTATATATATATATATATATATATATATGACACGCATACATTTGTATATATTGTTGTTAAACAATAATATTATTGATAGTGACTTCGAAGTTTTTCGGCGCAGGGAGTGGTTGTGAGATAAGTAGCTTGCTTACCAACCACATGGTTCCGGGTTCAGTCCCACTGCGTGACACCTTGGGAAAGTGTCTTCTACAATAGCCTTGGGCTGACCAAAGCCTTGTGAGTGGATTTGGTAGACAGAAACTGAAAGAAGCCTGTCGTGTATATATGTATATATATGTGCGTCTGTGTTTGTTCCCCCACCAGCGCTTGACAACCGTTGTTGGCGTGTTTACGTCCCAGTCACCTAGCAGTTCGGCAAAAGAGACCGACAGAATAAGTACAAGGCTTACAAAGAATAATTCCTGGGGTCGATTTGCTTGACGAAAGACGGTGCTCCAGCATGGCCACATTCAAATGACAAACAAATAAAAGTATATATAGCGCCAGGTGGTGCTGTTAAGTTAGACATGGTCTGGGCCAATACTGGCCAAAACCTTTCTAAGTTATTATATATATGATATATATATTCTTGTATGTACATAAACCTGAATACACTCAAAACCCTGCCACTCCGATATATATATTATACCGTGCCATTACTTGCATGGTAGATCAATTCAGGGTGAAACCGTACTAAACAAAATCGTGTGCATAGAAAACTGATCAGCTTTTAATGATATTAATAAAAGAGTGCGTTTTGCACCAAAAATCCAATACGAGGGTTTCTCTCATTGTAACTACCGTAATTAGTTTGTTCCAACAGACCATCCGGGTTTAAAGGCGGCGCTCTGGCAGTAACGGTAGCACGCCGGGTGAAATGCTTGGTGGTATTTCGTCTGCCTTTACTTTCTGAGTTCAAATTCCGCCGAGGTCAACTTTGCCTTTCATCCTTCTTGGGGTCGATAAATTAAGTACCAGTTGCGTACTGGGGGTTGATGTAATCGACTGACCTCCACTCCCCAAAAATTTCGGGCTTTGTGTCTACAAAAGAACATCCACGTTTAAGTGGGGATAAATATTACCAATTAATAAAAAGAAATTAAATTAAATAGAAATTACAAACACGATGTTACACACACACGCTCTCTCCCCTTCTCTCTCTCTCTCTCTATATATATATATATATGGATAAATGAAGTCAAAGACAGGTGTTATTCAAATCATTGAACCCTGGAATTTCTACCTTTGAAGTAGGCTGTAATATCTTTGGCACTTGTGTGAATTTTTGCTACCCTGGTAACTATTTATTTATTTTTTCCTTGTTATTCGTACACATTGAAAAAATATACATACATTTATTATATATATATAAGGTGTTTGTATGATTGTGTATAGAGGAATATATTATTCAAAGGAATTCCAACTCTGTTTTTAACGTTTAATTTATATTCTTATAATATTAATGTAGGATATAGAATATATAGTATAAATAATAAAATGAAATGAAGGATGAAATATTGAATAGATGAAATATTGAATAACAAATATTAAGGGAATGTTTCACAGTTGGAACATTCCTGTCACAACCTGGGACCTTGAAGACTGCTTAAATGCAAGAAAGTATACTAGTCCCTTAATATTTGATATTCAATATTTCATCTATTCAATAAGACAATCAATACTTCATTTCATTTTACTATATATATATATATATTATTTATACTATATATTCTATCTTCTACATTAATATTATAAAGAATATAAATAAAACAGAGTTGGAATTCCTTTGAATAATATATAAATAAGGAGAAGATCGTTATTTTAAATAGCGATCAAATCTAGTGGCAGCATGGGAAGAAAAAAAACCTTACAGGTTATAATAATTAGAAGTATAAATAATCTTAGATACCCGTATTTGTATAATTTTAATACACGCACACACACACAGACAGACGAGTGTGTATGTGTGTATTTATACATGCATATGTGTTTATATATGAATGCATGTATGTATCCCCAACCATATATGTACATATTTATATTGTGTATGCGTGAGGACTTAGAAACTTCAATAGCTACGTAAACATCATCATCATCATTACGAACAACAATAACAGCAGTAGTAGTAGTAGGAATCCTAGCAAACCGAATCAATCAGCTGTCAGGTTGATGACGGACGAGAATAAATAACTTTAAAGTAATTTGGCAGCTGCTAATTCAAAGGATCTAAAGGTAATTAGCCGTCCGCACCTCTCTTCGGCAATTTGCTTATCCCTCCCTGCCTTCCACCAGCATTTACCAGTTAATAGGCGTTAGAGACGAGTGTTTCGTGGCTGAATCTTGACTCATTGGAAAAACAGCTTATTAAATTTGATGACGATGTTGGTGATAATGATAGGGATGGCAGATGATGATGACGATGGGGAAAGTGATGGTTTTGATGCTAGCGATGACAAGATGATAATGTTGATGTCATGCCTGATGACCACCACGCCTACGGGATCAGTGGCGATGTTAGAGTTGGCGATAATGATATTAATGACGCTTAACATTTGACCTGTAAGGGCTATTGTTTGTTTTTCGATCTCGGCAAGGTGGGATCGGAGTCAAAGGGAAACCGAGCGAGTTGGGAACAAGTTATTTAAGCCAATGATCAAATGACTGCAATTAATCAAGCGCACTTACTACTACTACTACTACTACTACATGATTGTTTCAAATTTTGCCACAAGGGCAACAATTTGTGGGAGGAGATGAGTCGATTGCATCGACCCCAGTGTTCAACTGGCATTTATTTTATCGACCCCGAAAGGATGAAAGGCAATGTCGACCTTGGCGGTATTCGAACTCAGAATGTAATGAGGGGCGAAATGCTGATGAATATTTCGCCCGGCGTGCTAACGATTCTGCCATCTCGCCGCCTTACTATTGCTGCTGCTGCTACTACATAATAATAATAATAATGATAATAAGCCTTTTTACTATAGGTTCAAGGCCTGAAATTTTTGGGGAAGGGGCAAGTCGATTACATCGACCTCAGTACATGACTGGTACTGAATTTATCGACTTCCGAAAGGGTGTAAGGCAAAGTCGACCTCGGCAGCATTTGAACTCAGAACATGAGGATAGACGAAATACGGCTATGCATGTCACCCGGTGTACTTACGATTCTGCAGCTTGCTACCTTTCATTTTCTCTTATTTTTTTTGTACGAGGCCCGCAATTTCGAGGTAAGGGTAAACCCGATTACATCGATACCAGTGTCCAACAGGAAACGGTTTTTCCTAGGGCTATATAACAGTAGCATTCTTCCTTTTCATGGGACTGTCACATTAAGTTGACAACATGCTATCACTTTATCGTGCTGCTACAGTATAAATCTCTCTGAGAGATTAAGAAATATAGTATTTCTATTTTCAATATTAATTTTAATCTTTAGTTTCGTACGTTGTACTAAAACCAAACAACGCGTGTCATATTCTGTATGAACATATGACAATTGGATACTTTCCTTAGCATGAAACCAATGGTAGCCTCAATTAACAAATAAAGAAATCATTACCATCAATACGGTTCTGAGCACTCATGTACATCTTTTACGTATATATTTGTATATTAGTAAATTAAACAAAATTCATTAAAAAATGAGTGCTTTATTGATATTTACCTGGATTATTTAATCTCTTTTCTTCTTCCCTCTCTCTTTCTGTGTGTGTACATATGCGTATGTATGTATATATATATGCTGCATGAACGTCAGGAAATTATATTTCTCTGTAAAAATATATCTTAGTTCTTTCGTAAATCAATAAACATTAATACAGAAAAGATTACCATAACTAATGAAATAATAATAATAATAATAATAATAATAATAATAATAATCGTAATTAAAATGATGATGATAATAATTATTATTAATATTGTTTGTTTTTGTTTTCTTCCCTCATGATACGTAATGTTGAGAGATTAATTATAAATATGACTAATAATCCGAGATTATCACAGATTAATTAGAGATTTAATGCTGTCTTTTAGTTTTTCTTTTTTTCATGTCTAATCAGCTATAAACACCCTCAAAAACACACGTACACACATGTATACAAACCCACGTATGCAAATATAGATCGGAGTATAGACAGAATAATTCACGTTCATAATTATATCTATTTCTGTGTATACCTTTACGTGTAATTCCGTAAGTACTTTTATGTATGTATGTGACTGATCATATCTACATAGGCAAACTTGTGAGTCGATATACGAACAAAATATTCTTTTCTACTCTAGGCACAAGACCTGAAAAGTTGTGGGAGGGGGCTAGTCGATTAGATCGACACTAGTACGCAACTGGTACTTAATTTATCGACCCCGAAAGGATGAAAGGCAAAGTCGACCTCGGCGGAATTTGAACTCGGAACGTAGCGCCAGGCGAAATACTGCTAAGTATTTCACTCGGCGTGTTAACGTTTCTGCCTGCTCACCGCATATATATATATATATATATATCGCGTGTTTACCGTTGGCGATTTTTTCCCTCTGTCTTCCCTTCTCTGGATCTTTCCTTCTCCTATGTTTCCGAGGAAGAGCTCTGCTCGAAACGTTAAACCCTCCTTCTTTCCTGAGCGTCCAATAATACTATATTTGTTCCACGTCCTCGCGTTGTTGTGTTTTTGTTGTGCTTTCTTGTTTGGATTAACTTTATATATATATATACGTGCGCGCTTATACCCACATACTTACATGCACACTCGATGATATCCGAACAGGAATTGCTCTTAGTGCCAGAGTTTCGTTTGAAAACGTTTCTTCAATCTCACCTTCAACCATCACGTGAGATACGTAGATTACTCACAGTAATTATTTTACTTTTAAATCCTGGTACTTATTCTATCGGTCACTTTTGCCGAACCGCTAATTTATAGGATCGTAAACACACCAACACCGGTTTCCAATGCTTGTTCACTCATCCCCTGACAATGAGCTTGTTTTTTCGTTAGTGTCATACCAGGGATGCCAACGAAAAAATCCTTGTTTCTTGTGATAATCTCCCCTGCTGAAGTATAAACCTGTATGTTTGTGTGTGTGTGTGTGGAGAGAGAGAGAGAGAGAGAGAGAGAGAGAGAGTAGCTTGCTTTAAGTGGTGTACAAATTTTATAAATTAAGTTATAGGTTTACGGGATTTATGAGGTCTCCTGATGAATCTGATACGAGACGAAAGCGCTAAATAAATAATTATCCAAAATTTGACCGCCTCCTTATATATATATATATATGAGAGAGAGAGAGGGGGAAATGCACTTGAACTCATACCCTGACTAATCCCTTTAACCAATTTTTCTCTTACCCCAATTTTTGCTTTTCAAAATCTGAAACCGTCCTACAAAACAAGCATGTACATCTGCATAACCTGATTAAAATCCCAGTTTTCTGAGACGTACACCCTCCATCTCAACACCCACCTTTAATCGGCACTTAAAGACTGTTCTGTAATCATATTCAGTTTATATCTCCAGAAAACATACCTATAATTATGATGCCTTAATGAATCTTTCCTAAGCATTTAATTATTAACGGCGCTAATATTATTAGGGAACATATTTTTCAGATATTTAGTAGCATATACACTCTTCATATTAATTCACTTCCAACACAAAGCATCATGTGATGACAAGATGAAGTTTATAATCTGTGGCCATGAGAAGTCGCGATTTCTTTTTTATTGTACGCCTTACTAACATACTTATTTATAATATTAGAACAGGTTTCAAAACATACACCGTATAATTATAATCTAGTAATTAGGCAATCTGCATAAGTAGTCAGCACTCGTATCAATTTCGAAGTAATATATATATATATATATATATATATACTTGTTTCAGTCATTTGGCTGCGGACAGGCTGGAGCACCGCCTTTAATCATACAAATCGACCCCAGGACTTATTCTTTGTAAGCCTAGTACCTACTCTATTCAAGTCTCTTTTGCCGAACCGCTAAGTCACGGTGGCGTAAACACACCAAATTAATCGGTTGTCGAGCACAGATACATAATATGTATATAGATATACGACGAGCTTCTTTCAGTTTCCATCAACCAAATCCACTCACAAGAATTTGGTCGGCCCGAGGCTATTGTAGAAGACAGTTGGCAAAGGTGCGACGCAGTGAGACTGAATCCAGAACCATGTGGTTGGGGAGCAAGCTTCTTATCTCACACACGTATATTTTTTTGCTGTG
>NC_043017.1:2476357-2480622 GCF_006345805.1 Octopus sinensis | reverse complement strand
CAAATTATATCAATCATATATATACATACATTTACGCTAGAATATGTACATGTATACTATATATATATATATATATATACACAGGTATGTACCTTTATAGAAATGTATACGCACATGTATGCAGATTACATACCTACATTTATCTGCGAATACACACACACACACATATCCATATATACTTGTTTATAAATATATATGTACATATATATTCATATTTTCACATGCACACACATACTCATATATGAATATATAGTTGTTTGTGTGTGTGTATATATATATATATATGTATATATATACTTGTTTTCATATATATATATTACATATATATATATGCGTGTATATATGTACTTGTTTATATATGTGTGTGTGTGTGTATATACTTGTTTATATATTTATGTGTGTGTATATTTACTTGTTTATGTGTGTATATGTACTTTTTTATATGTGTGTGTATATGTGCTTGTTTATATATGTGTGTGTGCGTATGTACTTGTTTATATATATATATATATGTGTGTGTGCGCATACTTGCTTTTATATGTATATATATATATATATATATATATAGTATATACTTGTTTATATATACCTATACATATCACACATATATATATATATGCGATACTATACATGATAAATACATGCATTCATATGTATATATATATGTGTGTGTGTGTGTGTGTGCGTATGTTTGTACTATCTTTGTGTGTACACGTATTCGGTGTTTATTCCCCATTAAGACTATCCGAAAACAAATTAATTAGAAGTACAAGATTAATACAAAAATATGGAAAGAGAAAATTCAAACACTTGAAAACAAAATCAAACCAAAGCAGAAGAGACGGAAACATGAAGGAGATGTGTTCAATGCAGAAGGATAGGTTGGGTTGAGTGGAAATTGTGTTGTGCCCGGAAATCTTGAGAATCCGAAAGAAATGTCTTGGGACTTCAATCATTTGAAACATGAAACGCTCTTTTATTATTTTGACGTCTACCAATCTGTACAAAACAACATCGCAAGGAAGAAAGAAATAGCGCTAAAGTGCCTCTTTAAAGATGTAGTGCTGTCAGCTGCCTAGAATAAGAATAATAATAATAATGCCCTAAGTGTCGGTAAGACATTCGGCAAGATATGCAAACAAAATTGAGTAGGAGAAAAATCTAAGAATAATAATAATTGGGACGAATTCTTTTATTGGACCCAAGCGCGAAAACAACGTGGACGGTAAAAACATGAAATGCATTTAAAACTCTAAACTGTAAACAGTTAGGAATTTCTATCGATAAACAAGGTGAGATCAACAAAATAACAGTTACGAATAATAATAATAATAATAATAATAATAATAATAATAAGTGCTGTAGAATACTAATTTTGACACCACTGAAGCATACTAGCCAAATGCTCTTCAAAATCTGAATAGCTCAATTTTGATAAAGAAACTTCGTATATGCTAAGAGTTAAACGTTATTATTATTATTATTATTTTATTTATCTATTTTATTTTATTTTAAAGTAAATATGTCTAGACCATCAGAATGATGGAACAAGAGAACATCTTTATGTTAGGTTATTAGAATACCTGATCGAATAACAACCAAAAACATGTTGAGGTTGTAGGCTCAATCCTTATCTACAAGTTCGCTTACTTTTTTCTCTTGTCAATATTACTGTGAAGGCTTTATAAATCTACTTACAAATTTCACAAACAGCCATTTTTGCTAATTCACGTAGGATTCGTAAATGTTTATATATTTACTGCTATGAAATTATGGTTTCCAAATGTAATGGTAGAGTTGGTGGAAGTTGGTGTAATCGGTCAACACACTTATCGCGAAAATAAGAGGTGTGGGTTCGATTCCGAAGTGTGCTATTGCCACCATATTTCGTTACAGATTTTATATGCCCTAGTGTTAGACTATTTTTGCTCCCACCCCACAAACAAACAAGCACATACATACACACACACTCACACACACAGAATGCATTAGTGCGTGATTCATTTTGGCTCCTAATTTTAGCGTGTGTGTGTGTTGTGTGTGCCGTTAGCAATAATACTAAATTTACTATATCAGTTTACAATACTCATTCAATTATTATTACTAAGCTTGAAGTAACTTCCTTGAGTAAAATTAGATTTATAAAACTGGATAACACGTATTTATTTTCTTCAGTTTTAAATAGAACATATTAGGTTGTATTTATTTATTGTTTTATCCAATAAAATTAGCTTTAATTAATTTGCTAATAATCCTTGCTATGCTAGCAGTTCCTCAGAGAGTATCATGAAAGAACATTTCGAAATATTTGCTGTTTTAGAGAAGAAATTAACTTACTTAAATACGTTTATATTTATTTCAATGCAATTTAGAGGTTCATAGAATATTTTCTGAAGAATTTCTGCTTCGGCTTCATTTCGTAATTCCACAAATTTAGCAGGTCTTGGAAATAGTTTCTTAAATCTATGTATTTTATTTCAAGGAGAAAGAGCAGGCAATGAGCGCCGTAAAGACAGAGAGAGGCAGAAAACTAAACAGGGTGACATGTAATAAATATTCCAGGGATGGAAATTGTGTGCGTGTGAGAGGGAGAGAGAGAAAGCAAGCAAGATATAGAGTTGTGGAGATATAGGTCGAGAGAAGCCGT
This sequence comes from Octopus sinensis, assembly GCF_006345805.1. Lineage (NCBI taxonomy): Eukaryota > Metazoa > Mollusca > Cephalopoda > Octopoda > Octopodidae > Octopus > Octopus sinensis. The sequence goes on along the minus strand of NC_043017.1, from coordinate 2,477,975 downwards.
TAGTATGTATATATATATATAATATATATATATATATATATGGAGAATTCACGAATAAACAACAAAAGACGAAGACGGGTGGTGTAGAAAACAAACAGATGTATAACATTCGGGGATTGAAAAAGTCTTTAACGTTTCGAGCCTACGCTCTTCCACAGAAAGGAACACAGAAAAAAACAAGGAGAGAAAAAATGTGTGTAGTAGCTACCGATCTATCATGGCGAATACACACACATACACACACACTTATATGTATGTCTATCTGGCACCCGATATGAAGAATGAAAGAAAGACTTCGCAATCACAGGGTTCTGGGTTCAATCACACTGCGTGGCACCTTGGGAAAGTGTCTTCAATAACCTCAGGTTGACCAAAGCCTTGTCAGTGAATTTGGTGGAGGGAACTGAAAGAAGCCCGTCATATATATGTTTGTGCGTGTGTCCCCCACCATCGCTTGACAACCGATGTTGGTGTGTTTACGTCTCCGTAACTTAGCAGTTCGGCAATGATTGATAGACTAAGTTCCAGGCTTCAGAAGTCAGTACTGGTGCAGAAATTAAAGCTTTCCCACAAGCTCAAAATATTTAAAAATCTTACGTACATATAAAGTAGTGTATATATATATACATATATATATATGTGTGTGTGTGTACCTAGAAATTTTGAAAGGTAATGGTGTCAATAAGGCCCAAAGGTGTCGGGTAATGCTGAGTAAGTGCTTTGGATAGACCATAGTTAATCTCCAGGTGCGGTGATTATGTGAACAAGGTATTGGAATCTTATATGTATACCATTCTGCCTAAATAATGGATCTACAGATGCAATATCACCGTATATCTCACACCTATTTTCATTCCTCCACTTCACTCTATATTTAGTATCTTATCTAAATTAACTATTGCTTAACCATTTTCTCACACCGTTTCCAATGATGGGATATAATAAATATCCTGGAAACAGCTGTAAGACCTATTTTTAAATGTTCTAAAATCTTCACTGCCTTGGTTTTTTTTATATCATTCTGAATTTTTTTTATATAAGTATCTAAGTATATATATCTATGTGTATATGCTCTCCAATAAATATAATCGCATACACATACATATACACACACACCTCTATATTGCTTTCAATCCTCCGCTTATTTTGAACTAATTTTTAGCACTTTTAGTGCAAAATTTGTCAAAATTAGTTGAATAGAGGTGTGTATTACGAAACATCTGTATTGAAATACACACGCATCTATAACATGAGTAACACAAACACACATATAGTGTGTGCGGGTTTGTGTGTTGTAGAGTATGTGAGTGTGTATGTATATATATATATATATATAAAAAATGGATCCTTTGTATTCCTATAAAGAACATAATAGAATTTTTAGCATTTCTAATGGAGTGAAAAGTAAAGAAAGAAAGGAAGAGAGAGGGTGAACAATACATGTAAGAACTACAGAATAGAAATATTATTTAGGAAAATGGCCAGCGGGAAGGCGTAATATAGCAGGGGAAAACAAAGAAAACATGTCATAATACGAAGAAAGAAAATATTAATAGTAAAATAAATTTTGTACATATGTCTAATGAGATTTCATTGTTGAATTTGTTTTAAACAACAA
>NC_043017.1:2436357-2471357 GCF_006345805.1 Octopus sinensis | reverse complement strand
CAAGGGAACGTTTACCACTTGAAATGCTTCACGTGCGTCACATGTCATAACCAACTGGTGACGGGGGATCGATTCAGCATCGTGAACGGTAACCTGGTGTGCGAACAGGACTATCCGAAAGTCTTAAAAGGACATGTACAGTTACCGAACAGGAACAATCATAAAGTTGGCTGGATACATTCTTAGAATCACCTATCACTTATTGATGATAATTCTAATTAATAATAATAATTATTATAATTATAATAATGGGGAGGGTTTCATTTATTACCACAAGGGTGACAGATTAGTGGACACGAGGATAATAATTATTATTATTCATAAAATTTATTAAAAAGAATTATAATGAAGAAAACAAAACTAAGCAAAAACAATTCAGATAAAATATTACTAAATAACAACAAAAAAAACTATTATTAATGCTGATGATTATGATTATCATTGTGATGATGTTGATTAAAAAATATGGAGGACAAATTGGCGATAATTCGTTGGAGCACAGTGTAAAGCACTTTGCATGAAGCCGTGTCTATGTGAGTAGCGCCCGTGTGTTTTGTGTGCGTGTATGTGTGTGTTTGTTTGTTTGTTTTACTGTTGCTCATTAACGCATTGCCATAATTCGACGACTGAATGAAACGTAGCTTCATTCAAGAAAGAACACTAAGAAAAAAAAAAGATCTTTAACTTACAAAAAAAAACAAAACAAAGGCAAACGAAAATGAAGAAAAAACAATTAAAAACTCAAGTCATGGACTTGATTAATAATAAACAGCGAATAGGAAATCTAAAAGAAAGAAAGAAACAAGACGAACACGAAAAATGCAACTGACCTACCTGCATATATACATACGCGCATTTGTACACACACATACGTACAAACGATGGCATTTTTTTTTTTACGCATGCACCCAGACAAATCAAAAATACAAACGCATCTTTACTCATAGATTTGCAGTCATTTACATATTTGAAATTATATTTAAGCGAAGAAAAAGTGTAAAATAGAATCACGATAGAGAGCCGCATTTTGGAAGAGTCATACTGTTTATATACTTTACAACAAACATGTTGAAAGTGAGAATCTATTCAGTAGGTGAGTAGGTCTACAGAGAACGAATTCTCACCAGAATCTAGTGAAAAGATTATTGCTCATTCTGGTTAATGGTGCTGAATTAAGGGACTAAAGACAATATTTAATTAATCCTTGTCCATCTTGATAGTTAAATCTAGTCAATGGAGCAATCTGTTAAGTTATAAGATACACAATAGATAAATAAACATCTAATTTTTGATTTAGAGCTGAGCAACGGACTGGATCAGCTTCTTATATTGTAGAATATTCGAGTGATCGTTGCTGATCCCCATTTAAATCAAGTGGCTGGATTAATTCTCTTAACTACAAAATATTCGACTGACTTTGAGCATATGACGTCTAGAGTTCAGTCGAATTAAGCCATCAAATGATTTCACTTAGTTACAGTGGAATACACGATGGTTCGATACTCCTTTAGTTAAAAGTGTTGAACTGAGCAGAGAATATTCTTTAATATTTCAACGATTCAATTCATTTAAGTATTGAAACGAACTTATGGATAGGTGCCACCCTCAGTTATAAAGAGAGGTAAAATCTCATTTGTCTTCTAGAAAATGCAACCAAAGCCCCCTTAAATTATATGCCACTATCTTTAAAAAAATCCCCCAAAGAATGTATTTATATCCTACTACGAAATAGACTTTCATAAAAATAGACGAGATATCATAGCAGGAGAACCTCTGAGCAGCTTTTGCTGAATCAGGGCTGAACTGAGGATAGACAATTAGAAAGTATATATCTTGGTCTCGCAAATGAGTGACGTTGAGAAAATCGCGCACCATTTGATTGATACATCGAATTAGAATTGTCAATTAATTGGGGGATATTGGAATTATGCTGTCAATCAGAAATCTAGCGATCATTTTAGAGATAGGAAACACCGTTGCTGAAAATATATATGACCATCTCAATCCAGTTTCTCTCTCTCGCCCCCAACGTATTTATTTATATATGCAATATAAACTATAACTACAAAACCGTTAGTTAAAACGTTTTCACGTTTGCTCACATTAAAGGCAATTCAAAGTTGTTTGGAATTTAGATATATACTCTTTTACTTGTTTCAGTCATAAATCTAACTACACACAATACTCTCTCTCTCTCTCTCTCTCTCATATATATTATATATATTATATATATATATATATATATTATATATATATATATATCCAAGAAAATGCGTATTTATATATGAAAATCGGTAATATGTGTTTCTTAAATCGTGGACAATATGACCCCCAAAATGCTAAAAAAAATCTGCTTGAAATCGCAAACAAAAATATTATTTAAATCAAATTCCTTGCCAAAAACAAAGAATACTTGGAAACTCTTTCACACGAAACAATGATTCTTAGTAAAGGATTTTTGTTTGTTTTTTTATCCTTGGGATTTTTCGGTTTTTTTTCTTTTCTGTATATATTTTCAAAATTAGATCCCAAATCTCAAACAGTTTGGAATTTCAACATACGACTAAAAGCAAAAACAGATAAAAAAAAAATCAACAAAGAATGAAATACAACAAAACAAACAATTATTCTTGGTAATATGTGGCTGTTAATAATGATATAATTATAAATACATTATAATTATTATTTATGCGTTTGTCTGAAAATTATTTATCTGTTGTTTCATTTAATGTTCATATTTTCTCGTTTACAAACATTTTTTTATTGTTTAATTCTCTTTAGTATTTCTGTTATTTCATTAGGTTGGTTGGTTGTTTATTAGTTTCCTTCCATTTAAAACAAAGCCAAAACTAATACAACGTAAGTATGGATGATGATGATGATGATAATGAGGACGCTACATAAATTATGTAAATGAAGGACGATAAACTGTAATGGAGGTCATGATGCTGTTGATCTCATTGTTGATGATTGTAAGGATGATAATGGAGATGATGTTTGTGTTAGTGATTGCGATTGTGATTACGAACATCATTGTTATGATGCACAAAACGAAACCCGAGAGCTGGCAGAACCTTTAAGGACAAAAGGACCTTTAAGGACGCCGAAAAAAAAAATGCCTAGCGGTATTTCAGCCGTCTTCACATTTCTGTGTTCAAAGACGGCTGAGGTCGAATTTGCCTTTCATCCTTTCGGGATTGAGAAAATAAGTACCAGTTAAGCACTGGAGTCGATGTAATGGACTTTCTCCACTTCCCTCAAAACTCCCGTTCCTACGCCAAAATTTAAAACTACTACGACGGCCAAGACGATTTTGAAGATGGGGGTGATAACAGTGCTAAGGGTTGACATGAATGATAATCTCTTATTATGTTTTTAGTTGAAGACATGTGACTGCATTTATGCATTTCTTTAGATTCTGTGTGATAATCCTGAGATTATTACGAGATTCTGTTACCGAAGAAGATTGGAGGCGGGTTTGAACGGAGATTTATGTGCGACGGGTACAAGTTTTTAAGGGGTCGACAAAGAAGCAGTTATGTTGTCGCCTAACCTGCTATATAAAGATGCCACCTCTCCCTTGGATCGCACTTAGAACAAGTTCAAGCTATATATATATATATATATATATATATATATAACAGAAGTATGAAAACGCCACTATATAATATAAATTTTAATTTTCTTAGAGATTTTACATGTTTCGGTTCTTGAAAAACGAACCTTATCAAAAATATTTTAAAAAGTTAAGTGTAATAAAAAAAATGTCATAATTGTTTCTTACTAGTCTCAACAGAGTCCACGTCGTGGTGTTTCGTGTGTGTGTGTGGGGGGGACTATGGATTGGTCAAGACTGAAATATTTGTGACGATAACTCTAACCACTGAAGGTTGACCTGGAGCTAAGTAACAACTGAAAGGAGTTTATTGACAGCTATGTAATTTCCATTTTACAATGAACTTCCCTGCCGTATATATTTAATATATATAAAGAGAGTATGTTAATTTGATGATGTCGAAGGTCAATGTTAATCATATAACATTGGTGGAATTAATAGCAATTAGGAAGACCCTTATCGGAAGTTCCACATTTTGGATGCTCTTATTTTTTATTTTAATGCATAAATTTACAGGTCTTCATAACATTGCATTACACGTGTATTAAAAACGTTTCATAATATAGAGACTTTTGCTGTCTATGTGTAGCAGCAAGGAATTCTGTCTTTAATGCTGGGTTTAAGAGATTCCTCTTAATATTGTCTACTCAGGTCAATTGATGCATTGCTTTACTGTTTTTGAGATTACGTGGACTTAAATATCCTTGTTGAAAGCATCCCGCTACATTACGCCAAGACTTCATGTCCTTAGCGAGACACGAACGAGACAACAAGCGATGTCACCTCCTTTCTTTGTACATAAGGGTGAACCAAATGGGTCTTCCCCGCCCCAAATATTATGGAACTGTTTACGAGCATACATGTCTCAGGCAATTTAGCCAGTTCTCTCTTTTAAAAATAATTCACAGGGAACCATACAGCCTCCATTTCCCGATAACGATTTCACTTAACATATTTGCCAAAACTGGCGCCAACACTTTATTGGATTGAACTAGAGAGACTCAAGTGACCTTCGAAAAGGACAGAAAAGTTATCCTCCGCTTTATCAGTGCCTCTGTGATGGAGATAGGCTGTCGCCTGTTTTGTGAATAAAAATGCTGCCAAACTTATGTTTCTTTTTCAGCAGTGTTCCATATTTAAAGATTCATTTTATTCAAAAATACGTTAGGAAACGATTGCGTTTAGTTATTGTTCGCAATTTTCGTTTGGTAAAGTATATATATATATATATATATATATGTTGTGGCTATATAATGTTGTTGTTGCTGTTGTCCTCATTGAACGTCTTTATTGTAATACTATTTTTTTTTTGTTTTTATAGATATTGAAATGTCAATGTGCCTTTCATTTTCTGCCATTTATTTTTGTGTTCATTAATATTTCTTTCACATTTTTGTTTGGCAATTGTTTCGCTTTGTTTAACACAATTTCTCTGGGGTGCAGATCATGAAAAAGAAGCCATTGTTGCTTTAGAGCTAGACGGTAAAATAACATGGAAATGTTTCTAAAAAAAGAATAAATAAATACACGACATTGGTATCTAACCTCAGCAGAGTGTTGACATTCCAAAATATTCAATAATAATTCCCGCTTGAAATGAAAGGAAATACTATCCAAAAATGAAAATTAATTTCCTCAGTTAAACTTATAAAGCAATAACTCCTTTCTATTACAGGAGCAAGGCCTGCAATTTTTGGGAAGGGGATAGTCGATTACATCGACCCCAGTACTCAATTGGTACTTAATTTATCGACCCCGAAGGGATGAAAGGCAAAATCGACGAAATACCTATTTCTTTACTACCCACAAGAGGCTAAACACAGAGAGGACAAACAAGGACAGACAAATGGATTACGTCGATTATATCGACCCCAGTGCGTAATTGGTACTTAATTTATCGACCCTGAAAGGATGAAAGGCAAAGTCGACCTCGGCGGAATTTGAACTCAGAACGTAACGGCAGACGAAATACCGCTATATCGAGTCTTCTCAGACTTCAGCTCCATTTCTAAACCCAAATAATAATAAATGAGTGGAAGTTGAACCGGCGAGTGTGTTAGATGCTAAGGCAGTATGATCCTCCGCAGGCACAACAAGATTTGTTTCAATACACGAATTCACATAAAGAATCTTGCAAACCAGATACAAAAACGAAGTAAAATCCACAGGAAAAACCAGCTAAAATGTTCAGAAACATTTTTATGAACATCCAGTTTCAAGCATGTGCTAATTGCTGTCATTATCGTTGTTGTCATTGCTATTAATGTCATCATTCAGTTTCTGTGTTCCAGTGTTTATAATTTCTATAGAATAATCATTGTTTCTTTACAGCTTTTTGCTTTTTTCATTTTCTATTTTAGTTTCCATTATGTTTCGTTAATTATCAGTTTTATGGGTTTTCCCAACTTTTTGTTTTTTGTTTTGTTTTAGACAGCTCGTTAGGTATAAGTCTACTACAATACACTTATACATATATTTGAAAAGAAACATTCTCGTGTAAATTGGGGTAACGGGCGAACGCCCCTCTCATTTGTAAATACTGCGAGACTGAATATTTTCCTACTAAATGCGACAGAATTCTTTTCTGAAATGACCGACCGTGAGCCAAACACATCTGCTTTCTTCAAAGTCGAATAACAGTAATATGAAGGACAACAAGAATGATACTAATTCCTTTTATTTGCCACAAAGACACAAATCGTTGAGAAAGATAAGAGAATGTAAAATAAACAAGATTGGGGTTAAATTCGAGTAAAATGTGTTTAGCAATGGCATATATATAACAATAACTATTCCAAAAGAAAAAAGTCTCTCAATGGCGAGGTAAACGTCTTGGAGTAATTAAAGCTGACTTCAAATCTAGGCCTTGATTTCTCTGCCTAATAAAAAGGTATTAAAGGCTTCTTTCCCAATTTTCTTGTGTCCAAAAAGCATACTTAAGTTAATTTTTTTGGCTCAAAAAGCTAAAAGCAAGGCCATGTAGGGGGACATGGAGTTATGTACAGGGTGGTGTTCATGCAAAGAGTTCAGGCCATTTCTCGTCAAGGGAGACTTTGAAACGAGCGGTCGTCGGCATCTTCACCATCTCGTCCGGCAGCTTATTCCACGGATCCGCAACCCGGACGGAAAAAGCCCCTCTCCTTCGATTGAGATGAAATCGTCGCAGATAGAGATTTTCGGAGTGACCTCGCAGCCGAGACTTAGCTTAGATCTTTTCAGCTTCTCCAGCCTTGTCATTCGTTGAACATACTAGAAGGCATCACTGCATTTTCTACCCTCAGTTTCTTATTTAGGCGTTTCGTGAAGACGAGGAAATGTCTTTGTTCAAACTTTTCAAACATGTTCCCCACACGACTTCATTTGCTATAGTCACCAGGCAGAAGAAGACTAAGGAATTTTCGTTAAAGAAACTGCAGATCGTTCTCTCTCTCTGTTATATGGGCGAGGGCAGCTGTTCGACAAAAGGCTGCAATTCGCTAGAGAACGGATACTAAACGATAGGAAGTAGGACGATAACAACAGTGCAATGACTAAAAGACTTTTTAGACTCTTTGCTCCTTCGTTTCTCTCAAATTCAAAATTCAAAATTCCTTGCTACCAACGACAAAAGAATCATTAAACAGCTTATGTTCTGCGCTTCATCTTGGTTTCTCCTAAATTTAATTCCAACTTCTCACCCAGCCATGGTTATCTCCCTTGCATTAGCTTCCGCCAGGGCTCCGCATGTATTATTTATTCATTAAGCTACAAACGCTAACTTCTAAATTTACAAGATTAGGAATAAAGAAAAAGAGAGTGGTACGTCTCCACCATATGACGAAGAGGCTTCGCTTGTTCGAAGAATTAAACTATCTGCCCCTGAATAAATGTCTAAGTGGTTGAGGATTCCACTGACAAGTACTGTTAAGTTAGTCTTGTAGCAGTATCAACAGGACACAATATGGTCCAAGTTGCACCTTTCCAGAAAAGTATACAAGTATCCAATGTTCTTTAAACCCGAATCTGGTATAGATCTCTATTACCACCTGAGTAAACAGAAATGAAGGTCTTGAAACATATTGAGAGCGATTTCAAAGAAATATTTGTGGTATACAGGATATAAATGATTTGGGAGCGAAGTCCTTTGAACCATTGTACCAGTATTTCGGTGTTACACGTAGGATTTGCAGTAAATCCAGAGTATAGCCATGATTTGGTGTTCAATAATCAAAAGACATACTTGTCCAAACGGATAAAGCGATATAAATGAATTCTCAACGGCGAAAATTACTCTCTACATTTTGATAGATATTTGTATCTCTTCTTGTTAAACATCACGCAACATCGAAGTCACAAAAATACAGAAAGTTCATTGACATTTTGGAATGGAATATGTTGGATGTGGGTTGAGACAATATAAACAATTCTAATAATAAATGGAACACGAAGTATTATATATATATATATATATATATACACACACACACACACACGAATATGAAGATAAATATAAATAAAGCATATCACGGCTCAGAACTTCATTGAAAGTAAGAAAAAACAAAACAAATAACTGTGCTATTTACAACCCACAATGCGTGTAATTTCTTTTTAATAAAACTAGTAAGGCGGCAAGCGGGTAGAGTCGTTGGCACACAGGATAAAATGCTTAGCGACATTTCGTAGGTGTTTAGCTTCTGTGTTCAAATTCCAGCGAGGTTGACTTTCTCTTTCATCCTTCCAGGGTCGATGAAATAAGTATCAGTCAAGCACTGAGGTTCGATGCAATCGCCTAGCTTTTTCCCTCAAAATTTCATGCCTTGCGTGTATAGTAGAAGGGAAATGATATAATCTTTTCTACTCTAGGTACAAGGCCTGAAATTTTGGGGCAGGGAGCCAGTCGATTAGATCGACCACAGTACGCAACTGGTACTTAATTTATCGACCCCGAAAGGTGAAAGACAAAGTCGATCTCGGCGGAATTTGAACTCAGAACATAAAGACAGACGAAATACCTGTTTCTTTACTACCCACAAGGGGCTAAACACAGAGGGGACAAACAAGCACAGACGAACGGATTAAGTCGATTATATCGACTCCAGTGCGTAACAGGTACTTAATTTATCGACCCCTAAATGATGAAAGGCAACGTCGACCTCTGCGGAATTTGAACTCAGAACGTAACGGCAGACGAAATACGGCTACGCATTTCGCCCGGCGTGCTAACGGTTCTGCCAGCTCACCGCCTTATTTATCTTCAAGTATTGTTAAGAAAACAAAATTACCCTTATAAGAAAACATACTTATAACTATTAAGGATAAAGACTCCTTCAGTCATGAATGACGATGGGATTGCTCCTAGAAAGTTCCCCTCATAGTCATAAGTCCGGGCAAGCTTGTTTATAGAAAACCAGCAGTGGCCCATGCATACCATACCCCCCTCTTCACGCCACCGATGGTATCCAAAGAAAAGACAAAGGCTGGTGCAACTTGGTACCTGTGGCGTCGCGACTGATTTTCATAGCTGAGTGAACTGGAACCAAGTGAAATTAAATGTCTTGCTCAAGACAACAACGCACAGCCTGGTCTTGGAATCGATTTCAGTACATCATGATTGTGAGCCCGACGTTTTAACCCCTGAGCCATGCGGCTTTACGTCCTAATAATACAACATAAGTTCATCAACTCATGCTAAGCACAATTCCCACGCAGCAGTATGATACATCCCACACAATTACCTCCCTTTCGATGGTAATTTTCACACGTCCAGCTTTGCGTTAGAGATGCAATTGCTACGCATCTCAATGGCTTTCTGGATTGTTCGGGACAACGGTAGTCACTCTGACTATCCAAAACTAAGTGGTCTGTATTTTGTGGCGATATCTGAAATGCTGATTCTATAGGGTCTCACGACAACAGCGGAGATGCAAAATAATTAATTCTCAGTCAGGTCCTTAGAATCAATCCACAACAAAATTATATCAAAAACAGGAATCTATTGGTAGACATTTTATCAGCACTAACGTAAGATTCAAAACGAGCAACGAAATAACACATATCAGATAACGCAAATTACTTGTACTCAGGTACCGAATGAAACATCACACAACACGAAACCAATCACTCAACCTTATAGCACAACGTTAGAGCACAACGAAATGCCTGAATAAGAAGCCGAGGGTAGAAAATGCAGTGATGCCTTCTAGTATGTTCAACGAATGACAAGGCTGGTGAAGCTGAAAAGATCTAAGCTATGTATCCTTTTTGGACACAAGAAAATTGGGAAAGGACGCTTTCAATACCTTTTTATTAGGCAGAGAAATCAGGGCCTAGATTTGAAGTCACAACTCATGTCTAATCGCCCGATTATATAGCACAACATACACAACTTGCCGTGTATTACTACAGTTATCATTAGTTCGTCTGTCGTTGGCAAAGATGACCAAGTCCATCACATAGAAGACGGGGTAGGGTGTGCGTGACTGTGGCCAATCAGCTCGGTAATTGCTCGGAAGGTTCTGCTGCAAGTTGGGCCCTTGTAGTCTCTCGAGACTGAAAGTAAGGAGTTGGCTCTGGAATTACGTAGTTCTCGTTTTCTTTATGCCCCTGCAATGTTGTTCCGCTCGTAAGAGGTGACGCCTCGGTTGATGAAGCTCGTCCTGTCTGCCGAGGTTTCACCTACCACGAACACAGCAGGATTGCACGGACACAAAGAAAAACTCAACATATTTACAATCACAACCAAATACAATACTATGACAAGTCTCATTCTACATAACCACCTCCTGTTGCTCTAACACAGTCCAATATCCATATTCAGTCGCAAAACTATAACACAATCAGTACCCAGTATAAATAATCCTTTCTATTATAGACACAAGGCCAGTAATTTTGGGGAGGGGTTAAGTCGATCGCATGCCTCCTCAACCAGTACTCCACTGGTACTTAATTTATCGACTCAGAAAGGATGAAAGGCAAAGTCAACCTTGGCGGAATTTGAACTCAGAACGCAGAGACAGGCGAAATACAGCTTAGTATTTCGCCCAGCGTGCTAACGATTCTGCCAGCTCGCCGCCTTGTACCCAGTATAAATAATACCTTTCACACACAACACGACTTACAACCGAAACAAGATATTGTGCGGTCGCTCAGTCTAATAAAAATGGCTGCTAAATCTCTCTCCTATCACATTAGATTACCCTTGAAATGGAAGGACGTGTAGAAAATAGGAAATGCTCTATTCTGAAGAAAGAAAATGGTTGGGTTGCCAATGCACATCGTTCCGCTCAAATATTACTGAAATGGGTCAACAACAACATCGATAACAAACAACACTCACATCAACGGGGACAGTAGCAATTCACAACGGAAACTTTATACACCATCTTAAAAGACTACAGACAATGCGGCACACTCACGCGTGCTCCACTTAAGTGCACAAAGAGGTATTACAGATGCTACAATGCTAATGTTAACACATTTCAACAATAATCTCATACATAGACACAAATTCTTATATTTTTGTTGAGGAAATAATCGATTATATTGATCCCAGTCCTGGAGTGATTCTGTATTTATTGACTCTGGTAGCGTGGGAGGCAGAGTTGTCTTCAGCAGGATTTTGAAATCTGAATGTAGAAACTGAAACCAATACTGCAAAATATATTTATGTGATACAGCATTCTGCTCTTATAGGTTCTTATTCTAGCACAAGAACAGTCATTTTGAGGGGAGGGGAAGTTCATTACATCGAATTCAGTACTCAACTGGTACTGAGTTTATCAAAACCGAAAGGATGAAAGACAAAGTCGACCTCGGTGGAATTTGAAATCTGAATGTATAGCAGGGTGAAACTTCGCTAAGCATTAATAAGCTTCTATTATAGACATATGGCCTGAAAATTTGTTGGAGAAGATCTAGTCGATTGCATCAACCCCAGTGGTTGACTGGTACTTATTTTATCGACCCCGAAATAATGAAAGGTGAAGTCGACCTCGGCGGCATTTGAACCCAGAACGTAAAGACGGGCGAAATGCTGATAAGCATTTTGCTGAGCGCGCTAAAGATACTAACACCTCACAGGGGCTGAACACAGAAGGGACAAAAAAGGACAGACACACGGATTAAGTCGATTATATCGATCCCAGTGCGTAACTGGTACTTAATTTATCGACTCCGAAAGGATGAAAGGCAAAGTCGACCTCGGCGGAATTTGAACTCAGAACGTAACGGCTGACGAAATACGGCTACGCATTTCTGCCAGCTCGCCGCTTTAGAAATAATTATTCGTACTGGAAGCACAAGGCCTTAAATTTGGGGAACGGATTCAGTCGGTTACATCGACCCCAGTGCGTAACTGGTACTTATTGAATTGATCCGAAAGAATGAAAGGCGATATCACCTCGGCGGAATAGAAATAACAATAATAATAATAATAATAATAATATTTTTGCAGTGGCGCAACGCTTAATATTCAGTGACAGGGCAAAAGAATTCAATTTAATCAAACTTAATATTGTAATGATATTTATTTTGCGACATCGAAATGCTAAAAGGAAAAACAGAGAACGGAGAGATTACAACTCGCAATGCGAAGGAACGTAACGACAGACATATTAAATGTATATGCATGCGTCTGTGTATGCGTGCGACTGTGTGTGTGCCCAGTGTGCGTGCATGTATATATGTGTATGTATATGAATATATACATACATATATATATATATATATATATATATATATATATATACACACACATACGCATACATACACACATACATATACGCATACATATACACACGCATATACATACATACACATACATACATATATGTATCAAAACATATATACATATATCTATACGTATATATGCACACACACACACACACATACATATATATATATATATATACATATCTATACATAAGCACATATACATGTCTATACATACACACACACACACACACACACACACTATATATATATATATATACATACATATCCATACATAAGCACATATACATGTCTATACATACACACACACACACATATATATATATATATACATACATATCCATACATAAGCACATATACATGTCTATACATACACACACACACACATATATATATATATACATACATATCCATACATAAGCACATATACATGTCTATACATACACACACACACACACATGTCTATACATACACACACACACACACATATATAATATATATATATATATATATATATACATACATATCTATACATAAGCACATATACATGTCTATACACACACACACACACATATATATATATATATACATACATACATGTATATGAATCAATATGCAAAAGAAAAGCAATTACATTGTAAGAGAAATACCAGAAGAGAAGAGGAACGTTAAAATATATATATGTGTGTGTGAACATATATATATATACACACACCCACATATATATATATATATATATATATATATATATATATATATATATAGTGTGGTGTGTGTGTGTGTGTGTGTGTGTGTGTGTTGTGTGAAACGTTTATTTTAGTTTATATACATTACAAAGCAAGTTAAGAAACAAAACACCGCTTCGTAACGAAGTCTCCCATAAGTCTATCGAGTTTTAGAAGATTAAAACACACAAGCAAAGTATTTGTAATACTGCAATATAATTAAATGTATTTAAGCCATAAATCACACATAATACACAGCGAATAATTGTTTTTACTACTAGTAAAAGAATCCAATTTCAGTGTTTTACTATTCATAAACTAGACCATTATTAATTACTATAGAATTTGGAAGCATTGTTTGAAGATCTATCTTCGTTGCGGCAAACAGAATTTTTTCAAACAAGCTAATTCTTTTTAACAATCAAAAGAATGCGCTAGAACCAGATTAATCGTTTAACACATTCATCACTCGTTAGATCACAAGGATAATATTTAATAATTTTGTTGAATCAAAAAAAAAAATAAATAAAAATCTATTTTAATAAAGCCAGATCTGTAACAAGAGATTTCTAAGAAAATCTATGTGATTAAGAAATTCGATTTATTAGTATAATATATAAACATTAAACTTGAATGTAAAGAGAATATAATGTTATATATGTAAGCATGGCAATGGCAATATGGTGAAGAATTTCGCGTCGCCTCTGATGGATTCTGAGCAGCATTCCACGATCTGGCGCCTTAGCCTTTTCTTTTCTTCTATAATCTCTGGATGATCGCTGCTTTGCGAGTTAAGTTTGCTGCACGGGAACTATGAAAATCCTGATGCATATACGCATTAGACATATGTATGATGTATGTATATATGTCTACATATATATATGTTTTGGTGAGCATGTGACTGTGTGGTAAGAAGCTTGCTTCCCAACATGGTTTCTGTATGGTTCCGGGTTCAAGTTGTTGTCAAGTTTTCGTGTATGTACGCGGAATGGGGGAAATTGCTTATCATCATCAACATTCTCTCTTCCAGAATTAACTGGAACCAGCGAAATGAAAGAGTTGGAACAGACGGGAATTTTGTCAGACGTGACAGATTTTGATAAGAGAGCGGTTGATGGGTCTCCACGCTGATAGTTCATTCACAGTTATTTCCCTTTGCCTTGTATCCTTCTTCGTACTCAAAGTGAGACTATTTGACGCCTAGGCGTCTATATGATTAACAAGATGGCGGGCCTTTCAATCTAACTTTGAGACTGATGATCTCACAAGAGACAGAGGACCAACAAACTCAATGCTCTTCTTGCTAGCTTAAATGGCACCCGAGTGCCACAGTATGACTTACAAGCAGGGCTTAAGTATGTTGATCTGAAGAAGAGAATCTCTCAAAATTGTACAAGATTTCTCAGGCTGGATTTAATGAGTTCTAAGTTATCTTCAGTTTGAACATC
Source organism: Octopus sinensis (assembly GCF_006345805.1). Classification (NCBI taxonomy): domain Eukaryota; kingdom Metazoa; phylum Mollusca; class Cephalopoda; order Octopoda; family Octopodidae; genus Octopus; species Octopus sinensis. The sequence goes on along the minus strand of NC_043017.1, from coordinate 2,456,859 downwards.
TGGGTCTGAACGTTTGCAACTGGGTGGACGCCACGAAAGGAAGGAAAGATTGCCTTAAATACTCGAGTGTTTTTATACCTTCATATATATTATTTACACATCGTTCGCTAAAGTCGTCTCCAAACATCATTTAGTTCGCTGCCAGCCTTTAATGTATTCGTTTATAATTTTTTCTTTTCCCCTGGTTGTACTTCAGTCACTGGAGACAATGGCATTCCAGAAGCACTCCCCACCCACCTTAAAGGCTAAACTCGTATGCACGGTTTCATGTAATCTAGTCTGGCGGAAAGAATATATGTAATTCAAAGCATGAATAAGCCATCTAGTGAAGATCGAACCCGAAGTTTCAGTGAGAGGAGGTAAGTCGACTACGGCGACCCTAGTGTTTCACTTGTACTTAATTTATCGACCCCGAAAGGACAAAAGGCAAAGTCAATCTTGGCGGAATTTGAACACATAATGTCGCAACAGACGCAATACCAATAAGGATTTTGTCCAGCGTACAGACGATTCTATCAGCTCGTCTCCTTATTTAGATAAAAGTGTTAATTGTCAAAATTTAATTAATCTCTGAACGTAACCAGAGGAAAACAAAACCCATCACAGGTACCGATTTCAAATTCTGACACAAGGCTAGGAAGTTCGAGGGAGGGATAAAGTCGATTACATCGACCCCAGTGTTCAACTTACTATATCGATCCTACAAGGACGAAACGCAATGTCAACCGCTGCGGAATTTGAACTCACAACATAAAGACGGATGAAATGCTAGAGCACCGCCTTTATCGAGCAAATCGACTAAAGTCACGGGGACGTAAACACACCAGCATCGGTTGTCAAGCGATGTTGGGGGACAAACACAGACATACGAACATATACACACACATGCATATATATATATATATATATTATATATATATATATATAATATATATATATATAGAGAGAGAGAGAGAGAGAGAGTTTCCGTCTACCAAATCCACTCACAAGGCTTTGGTCAGCCCAAGATGCCACGCAGTGGGACTGAACCCGGAACCGTGTGGTTGGTAAGCAAGCTACTTATCACACAGCCACTCCTGCGCCTGCTAACAATTCTGTGAACTCGTCACCTTATTTATATAATAATATTAAATGCCAAATTTTAATTTATCTCTGAATTTAAGTCTAATGGTCTGAATAACCAGAGAGAAAATAAAAATTTTAAATATAAACTCATCACAGACATTTAAACATGTATCTCCAAAAGTCGGAGTGAAATCCACCAGTACATTTGTACTGGTGGATTTACTGTAACCAAATATATATATATATATATATATTATATATATATATATAAATAAATATATATATATATATATTAATATATATATATATATATATAATATATATATATATATATATAAATAAATATATTATATATATTATATATATATATATATATATAAATAAATATATATATATATATATATAGATGAAAAATAAACAAATAAATAGGCGTCTATTAAAGGCATTTTGAACTGCACTAAATGGTTTTTTCTTTGTAACAAATTAGGCAGATTCGCCACCAGCAAATTCAACGGTGCAGTTTCTTTTCTTGTTTGCATTAGTTTTCTTCGTCACGCGACAGACAAAGCCTGTCATAAAATCCCAACATCTCCATTGTTGTTTGGTTTCTATTATAATACAATCAACAATTACAGAAACAAATAATTTAACAAAGGCTTCCCATAGAGGCGGAGGGGCTGACCGGATTATCAGTAAATCTCAGTGCCAAGTACACTGTTTCCGTTTCATAGTTTAACAGTTAATGTTTCAAGTTAGTACATCCGATTCAAATGTGACTGGTATGCAAGGGATGGTCTATGTGTTTTTGTTTCGGGGTTGGGAGGGGATACACAAAACCCTTCTGTTACAAAAAACGATGAAAATAGATGTAACAAAAGCATATATTAGAAATATAGAGCTGGCAGAAACGTTAGCACGCCGGACGAAATGCTTAGCAGTATTTCGTCTGTCGTTACGTTGTGAGTTCAAATTCCGCCAAGGTTTACTTTACCTTTCATCCTTTCGGGGTCGATAAATTAAGTACCAGTTACGCTCTGGGGTCGATATAATCGACTTAATCCGTCTGTCTGCTCTTGTTTGTCTCCTCTGTGTTTAGCCCCTTGTGGGTAGTAAAGAAATCGGTATTTCGTCCGTGTTTACATTTTTGAATCTAACTTTGCCTTTTATCCTTTCGGGGTCGATAGATTAAGTACCAATCAAGCACTAGGATCAATGGGATCGACTTACCCCTTTCCTCCCAAAAAACATCAGGCCTTTTACCCATAACAGCTAAGATTATATTACACAGAAATGTACGAAGGCATTTTGAAAATAAACGGTGCAAGCATACATTACAAAAAGTCTCAAAGGATAGGCAACAACAATGTCAGATATTTTTCTCAGAGACGACCAGAAAACAAAGTTCTTTCTAATCAAAATCTCTGTCGCAACAGGTGATGATGCATTTCTCCACGAAGAAGAACTGGATCAAAAGATCTGGAAACGGATTGAGGGCATTGAAAGCAGAAACAATGGGCGTTCCGGTATTAATATGGCAAACATCCGTACGTATACATAAGCAATACCGAAGAACTTACATATGCACATAGTATACAGGAATAAGTAATACTAATTATGCTAATACAAGGGTTGTCAGTACAGCAGAAAAGATCTAACCGAAAGAAGAGAATAAACACTCTCAATACCCACAGAGCTGGGCTCGATGTTACACTGAAAGTATGAAGCTAAAAAGAAAAAAAAAGGCTACTGAAAAATAACAACAAGTAACTTAATGGGTTAATTTGTTCAATTAATTAACTTTGCAGGATAAATGTTCACAGGACTTAAGTAGCAGTGGTGTCATATATCTGGGTCAGCACACGTAGACACATGCACGAACAGTCACACATATACGTGCGTGTGATTGCTCGTCTCTTTGTCGATTCTAATATGTATTTGTTTATGTGTGTGTGTGTGTGTGTGTATGTGAGCGTGCGTATTATATATCCTCCCGATTTGCGGCAACAGTTTCCTGTATATGCTTACGACAGGGAGTCCAATATGGAGTTATACATTCAATATATTATTCTCTTTTTTGACACGAGGTACTGAATACCACAACCGAAAGAGGAAACGAGATTATGTCAGCTTCTCATTTTAACGAACATAAATTCAGTAAAATGGCTTCTAGATTGAATAAAAAACGAGGTCATGGACCAAGTTGTACATAAAAGATAGCTTTATTTGATTGTAGTGTTTTAGTATGTTGTTGTAATTGGTGAGATTGTTCAATACTCATATCAAATCTGATTAAATAGGGAAATCTGCATATGTTCAAAGTTATTTTAGTTATGAATCTCATAATTTTCGATACGACTGTCTTGGCATTCTAGAGGTACTTACACCAGTAGTATCCAAGGTAAGAAAATACGGCACGATTCGGTATTTTGAAAGGTAGTGAGAGTTAACGAAGGTTTGGTCATGCTCGCTGTGAACATACATAAGACTCTACAACCCAACAAGTATCAAATTAATGGAGACAACGTTTGCTAAACTAATTATAAAACGGAAAGATTACACAGCGTTTTTATGTATTTTTACAACAGTTTAAGTAATAGTCAGGTGTGTGACTGTGTGGTTAAGAAGATTGCTTTGCAACGGCGAGTCTTCAGGTTCAGTCCTACTGCACAGCATCTTGGGCAAATGGCATTTACTGTAGATGCGAGCCGGGCAATGACTTGTAAACGAATCTGGTTGTCAGAAACTGTTTGGAAGATCATCGTGTGTATAATCCTGGCGGTTACCATTTTATCTCTTAGATTGGTTTCCGATGTCGGCTAGGAGCAACAGTCCTTTAGTGATACCCGAATTAACAATAAGTTGCTAGACCGGTAACTATTCTCGCTTGGTATTAATATTAATAATAATAATGAGACCTCGATATTATGTAAAATAGAGGAATTTATCAATAAATGTAATATGTGACAATTGGTTGTTATAATAAAATTCAGAGTTTTGGATTCCGGGGCTGAAGGACCAGACTTATATATATATATAATATATATATATATATATATAAAGTTAATCTAAACATGAAAACCCAAAGAGAAAACACAGCAACGCGAGGACGTGGAACAAGTTTAGTGTCATTCGACGCTCAGGAAAGGAAATAAATAAAATGGATTTAACGTTTCGAGCGGAGCTCTTCGTCAGAAACATGGGAAAAAGAAAGATCCAAGGAAGGGAAGACGGAGGAAAAAAATCGCCAACGATACACACGCGGTCACATATTGAATAGTGTATGTATATATATATATATATATATATATATATATATATATATATATATATACATACATATATGCACACAAGATGGAGGTGAAAATAGCACTAAGCCATTTCAGTATAAGAGGTAATTTAATAAAAGATTGCATAAATAAAAATATTAATATTACTACTTTCGATGTATTTCATCTTATCAAATACAAGAAAAAATTTATAAAAAATTGAAGTAAAAACAGTAAAAACAATCTTCTTTCTGGTGGTCAAGAACATGTCTGGAGATTTTTCGTTGAAGTTTTTCTTAAATATAGTTTCATGATGTAGAATTCAAAGTGTTAGAGAGTGAGATAAGGGATTTCTATTGTCTAAAAGAAATATTTGTGCGTTCCGGTCAAGGAATGGTCTAGAAATGACTTTTTTTCGACTATCATTTCAAAACCTTGTCTAGTTTAAATGATAATTACTCATATTTAGCAAATGTAAATTTCCTCATGTGCAAGCATGAGACTGTATCATCTTATAGTAGGGTTATTAATCGGGGTAAAAGGCAGTTTATAATTAGAGAATTAAAGATAGTGCTATTGCTACTTCGCAGTGAGCCTTATTTTTAATATTTCTTTACTTTTTATATATTTCTTTTGTCAATATCTACACCCAAGGAAACCCATATGGTCAAGGAAATGTATTCAGAATTATACAACTGAATATTCATCTGTTTCTTGGATGTTAACTATTGAATACCATATTTTGAAGACCTAACTAAGAGCAAACTGGTAATCATTTTGGGATAACCCCTTACTTTTTACTAATATATGTAAATTTATGTGGATTTGTGTCTGACTCTACCGGCACCACTTGCTAATCAGTGTCTGCTTGCATTCCTGCAACAATGGGCAAAAGAGACATAAAACGAATCGTAAACCTAAAAAAAGAAAATAAGTACTCGTGTCAATTCAAGGTGGTGCCCTAGCATGGCCGCACTTCAATGACTGATGCAACCAAAAGAAGACAAAAAAGGCAATCAGTTCTGTTAGAGAATTAACGACATCTTTCATTTAATAAAACTTAATAAAACTGTTGATCTACGCAGTTTCTGTCTCTACTTACAATGGAGACTCACTGTTGTTATGTCATCTGATGATCAGATGAGAGGATTTCCTGTGAAATGGGAAGATAATGAACAAAATACAATTAATTATGTAGTGCCCAATAAAAACCACTCAACAATGAATATATAGATATATTAAAAGTGATAACTAAGAGAAATGCAATTAGTAAGCATAATGAGCTTAATGAGTACACCTAAACGACCGCCTCATTATATAATCAGAATATGTGTGAATATATATACACATATAAACACATATATAATGTATATTGATATATGTGCACACACACACACATGTATAAATACATACATCTATACATATATAAAACGTAAATATGTATCTATACGCACACATACTTTTTTTTAATGTTATGTAATAATTGTTGTTGTTATTATTATTATTATTATTATTATTAAGGCGGCGAACTGGCAGAATCGTTAGCACGCCGGGTGAAATGCTTAGCAGTATTTCGTCTGCCGCTACGTTCTGAGTTCAAATTCCGCCGAGGTCGACTTTGCCTTTCATCCTTTCGGGGTCGATTAAATAAGTACCAGTTACGCACTGAGGTCGATATAATCGACTTAATCCGTTTGTCCGTCCTTGTCTGTCCTCTCTGTGTTTAGCCCCTTGTGAGTAGTAAAGAAATAGGTATTTTGTCTGCCGCTACGTTCTGATTTCAAATTCCGCCGAGGTCGACTTTGCCTTTCATCCTTTCGGGGTTGATAAACTGAGTACCAGTTACGCACTGGGATCGATATAATCGACTTAATCCGTTTGTCTGTCCTGGTTTGTCCTCTCTGTGTTTAGCCCCTTGTGGGTAGTAAAGAAATAGGTATTTTGTCTGCCGCTACGTTCTGAGTTCAAATTCCGCCGAGGTCGACTTTACCGTTCTTTCCTTTCGGGATCGATAAATTAAGTACCAGTTAAGTACCCGCCTCCCCCAAAATTTCGGGCCTTATGCCTAGAAGAGAAAAGATTATTATTAAGTTGGCGAGCTGGCTGAATTGTTACTGCGCCGGACAAAATACTTATCAAAAATTGTTCAAGTGTAGTACAACAGTTTTACTACGGAATGGTGAAACTATTTTCTCGTTTGCTGAAAAAAGCAACGTTTTAGACATACGACACTTTTGCATAAGAGCAACGAGACACACACACATTGTTATATTTCGGAATGGTCATATTTTTGGCAATATAATTATATGTATGAATGTATTTTATGTGTGTATCTATGTGTACATCTAAGTATGCGCATTTATTTGTGTATGCATGTATATGTAACAACGTGTGTTTGTATGTGTATATACGGACGTACACACACGTGCATACAGTAAAGTAGTAATAATTACTCAGCCTACAAATACCGAACCGGAGAAGATTAAAATGAAATTTTTTTCCCCCCCTACCTTGTAATATAATAGAATGGAACTTTGGGGAATTACTCTGCAATCTGTAGTCACCGATAGAAGACAATCAATGCTGAAGGAATTTCAATTTGGTTGCAGTCACATAAGAAATATACGCAACGAAGATATAATTAACTCTATAGAACAGACCGATGATCCAATAATTAATCAATTCGATTATTATCGATACGAAAAGACTAACGGAAAGAAAATAAATAGAATGCATTGTTTTTATTTGAACGTTTTACCTGTTGTAACATATAAAATGACTTTACCTATGTAAATACCTGCATTGATTAAATGAGATGAGAAAATATCAATCGCTGATGAATTAACAATCATTGAAGGAAGCCTTCTCATGACCTTATTCCGAAGTCGATCGGTAATGTTCTACTATACACTCAATGGATTTTCAACATCGTTTGTCATATACAAAAGAATCTAGTCTACCCCAGATTCTAAATGCCGCTTCGCTACACTTCAATATATTGATTAACCACAGATCAGGGATCTGCTTCAGAGAAATAAGTAGCGTATAATTTCCTTTGTCGTCCTGTTTTTTTTTTGTTTCTGTTTGTTTTCCAGGAGTTGAATTAGGTCAATGCTGGAGCAGTACCATGAAGTGGCTGTAACTCTGTTTTACTCTCTTTACTTGTTTCAGTCATTTGACTGCGGCCATGCCGGAGCACCGCCTTTAGTCGAGCAAATCGACCCCAGGACTTGTTCTTTTGTAAACCTAGTACTTATTCTATCAGTTTCTTTTGCCGAACTGCTAAGTTACGGGGACGTAAACACACCAGCGTCGGTTGTCAAGCGATGTTGGGGCGGACAAACACAGACACACAAACATATACACACACACATATATATACATATATACGACGGGTTTCTTTCAGTTTTCGTCTACCAAATCCACTCACAAGGCTTTGGTCGGCCCGAGGCTGTAGTAGAAACAATTGCCAAAGGTGCCACGCAGGGGGACTGAACACGGAACCATGTGGTTGGTAAGCAAGCTACTTACCACACAGCCACTCCTACACTGTTGTCGAACAAATCGAGACTTGTACTGTTAAGTACGTAACACCAATAGCGTTTGCCTCTCTAAAACTGCTTCTAACACAAAATTTAATTTTGATTTTCTCGTGCGGCTCTATTGCATATCAGTAGCTAGATTTTATACTGTACTTCTACCAGCGATTTGGATTCGTTTCGAGGGGTAGCTGGTACTGACGAACTGAAACGACAGCGAAATATCGATAGCCATTGTTCACGTTCATCTACCTCCCCACCCCCGAATTGTTTCGCCCAGTTTTAAAGTATACAGTGTTTATAACACTAGATGCCTTAAAAACAAAATTCTGCAATTAATAAGCGTTTTAACAAAACACAGACAATAAGTACATGAGATAATGATATGAATAATGTTTAAATTATTCTTTTCTACTCTAGGCACAAGACACGGAATTTTTGGGAAGAGGATCAGTCGATTAGATCGACCACAGTACACAACTGGTACTTAATTTACCGACAGCGAAAGGATGAAAGGCGAAGATACTGAGAAAATTTCATAAGGTTTCTCTAAAAGTAGATCGATTTAGGTATACTATCGTTTCATGTCAAGCAAAAGCGACTTTTAACAAAATACATAGGAAATACTTATTATAGGCGCAAGAGGGGCTTTGTGGTAAGTAGCTTGCTTACAGACGACATGGGTCCGGGTTCAGTCCCACTGCGAGGCACCATTGGCAAGTGTCTTCTAATATAGCATCGGGCCGTCCAAATCCTTGTGAGTGGATTTGGTAGACGGATATTGAAAGACGATCATCGTGTGTGTGTGTGTGTGTGTGTATATATATATATATATATATGTATATACATATGTGTGTGTGTGTGCGTGTATGTATATATGTTTCTGTCTGTGTCCCCAACATCGCTTACTAACCGATGCTGGTGTGTTTAAGTCCACGTAAGTAAGCAGTTCGGCAAATAAGTACAAGGCTTAGAAAGAACAAGTCCTGGGGTCGATTTGCTCGACTAAAGGCGGTGCTCCAGCATGACTGAAACAAAGTAAAAATGAAAGTGCACCCTCACGCATGCGTGTATATTTGAGTATATATGCAGGAACAATAAACCATTTCAATGCACAGATGTGTTTCTATATAGGATGATTGAACTTCCAGTGGTAGTAGTAGTAGTAGTGGTAGTAGTAGTAGTAGTAGTAGTAATGGTAGTAATAGTGGTAGTTGTAGGGGTAGTAGTAGTGGTAGTAGTTGTGGTAGTGGTAGTAGTAGTATTGGTAGTAGTAGTAGTGGTAGTAGTAGTAATAGTAGTAATGGTAGTGCTAGTAGTAGTAGTGGTAGTATTAGTAGTGGTAGTAGTAGTGGTAGTAGTAGTAGTGGTTGTAGTAGTAGTGGTAGTAGTGGTAGTAGTAGTAGTAGCAGCAGCAAGAAGTGTGACTTGTGGCGGTACAAAAAGAGAATTGGAGGAAGCAAGAAAGAGAAGGTTTAATGAAGGAAAAGACGATGAACGACAGCAGCAGCAGCAGCAGCAGCAGCAGCAGCAGCAGCAACATGAATTGATAGAAGTAAATAAACAATATGCAAATTGAGGTACATGTACGTGCACACACGTATGCAAGTCACATATAAATACATATATTATGTAAAAATATATAAATACGTAATATAACGTGTGTGTGTGTGTGTGTGTGTGTGTGAATAATGAATTTGAATAGGAGAGACATCCGTACACACGTGATATGCCTGTATGTATATACATAGGAAGTACATAGATATATATTTATACAGACTGGCATACCTTATATATATATGTATATATATATATATATATACACATATACGTAAAGATAGGTACATAAATACAAATACATATAATACATGCATATATACATATGTATGTACATACATATACACATGCATATGCATACATATATATGTATATATCTAAGTGCATATATATATATGCATACATACACATGCATGCATATGCATGTATACACATATAGATATGCATATATACACATATATATATGCATATTCAGACATACATATTCATATATATATATATGCATACATATGCCTATACACACACACACACACACACATATATACATGCATACACATGTATATACATACACATTCATATAAATACACATATACATACACACAAACGTATATATATGTGTGTGTATATATATATATATATATATATATACACACACAAATATGCGTACATATATACATACAAACCTACATACATTCACATGTATGCATAGGTTTAAGGGCACTTGGTTAATTTAATGAAAATAGCAACTATATAATTAGACGGAAATTAGATGTAAACTTTATTGCTAAAAATTAATTGGCGAAAATTAATTTCCCTTTCAAATCCATTTTTTACTTAATCTTTTTTTATTTAAATTTTTCTTTTTGCTTTCTCTCCACCAGTTTCTTCTCTTCTGCCTCCTCCTCCTTTACTTTTCTTCATCTTTTTTCTTAATCTTTTTCACCTCCTTTTTCATTTTCATCTTCATCATCCACATCGTTCTCCTCTTTCATACTTCAGATGCACAAGTTGGTGCTGATGATGATGATGATGATGACGAAACTGAGGATGATGACGATGATCTGGGTGATGATATTGATGATGATTAATGCTAATAAGGATGTTGTTGTAGGTAATGGCGAAGTCTGTCGTAATATTTTGCGATATCAACGTCGCGTCTTTCATCTCTGTTTAAATATGCATTTTCTGATCCATCGTTGAAGTCCGTTGTAGGTTACAATATATGTACTCACGGTACAATTCGTAAAAGTAACACAATGTGAAATAGGTCAGCATTGATGTCTAGTTTGTATGGCTGTGTGGTAAGTAGCTTCTTTACCAACCATATGGTTCCGGGTTCAGACCTACTGCGTGGCACCTTGGGCAAGTATCTTGTATTATAGCCTCGGGCCGACCAAAACCTTGACGGAAACTGAAAGAAGCCTGACGTATATATGTTTATATATATATATATATATATATATATATATATATATATATATATATGTTGTTGGCATCCTTTTGACTTGGAGACAATAGAGTTGCGTATAAACTAATCCAGTCTGGTTTTTACATTTCATGTCCTCTCCAGTTTCCTCTCCAGTTTTGTGCAGGCTTGGGCTAGATGTAAGAAAATCCTGGATAGCCCAATCGTCAGGATTCCGATAGAATAGGCTTACAAAGTATAAGTCCCGTGGTCGAGTTGTTCGACTAAAGGCGTTGCTCCAGCATGGCCACTGCCAAATGATTGAAACAAGTAAAAGAGTAAGCGTTATTCTTTTTACTAGTTTTAGTCATATGACTGCAACCATGCTAGATTACAGCCTTTAGTCGAACGAATCGACCCCAGGACTTATTCTTTATAAGCCTAGTACTTATTCTATCGATATCTTTTGCCGATGTGTTAAGTTACGAAGACGTAAACGCACCAACATATGTATGCATGTATGTATGTATGTATGTATGTATATATATATATATATATATATATATAATACGGGGGGCTTCTTTCAGTTTCCGTCTACCAAATCCCCTCACAAAGCTTCGTCTCGAGTCAATAGACGACATTTGCCCAATGTGCCACGCCGTGGGACTGAACCCGGAACCATGTGGTTGGGAAGCAGGCTTCTTACTTCACAGCGACGCCTATGCCTATAACTTCTTACCACACAACCACTCCTGCGCCTATATGTGATATATATATATAAAGCGAGATTTATATGTTTATAAACGTACTCTGACATAACCATATAAATTAGAAACACTAGCAATCGCTTATCAAATTATTTCTTCCGACGAGGAATCCATTAATTCTGTTGTTCATCATTAAAATGGCGTCTTATCAGACCGTAATTTTGAGCGGTAGACTCTGTTACTTACAGAAGGAGTTTAATAATTGACACAAAAACGGTAATCGAATTATGCTATAGTTCAACCCCCTATAATTTAAGAGCCCGTTGTAGTATTACAAATGTTTCTTAAATTCTATTCATTAGAATATCCACATAAATAACAGATATTATAGACTCTTTAGTAAGAATAAAGTAAAGATGGCTGAGTTGCTTGAAAATCTTCGCCATTCCTACAATCAGTGTAAATAGAAGAAAACTTTCCGGTAATGTCTCACATAATTCCATAAGTCTTCGTCTCTCAATCACTGCATCAATCTTACTCTTCAATCGTATGACTTTCTCAACTAAATGTCCTATCGATCTCTCTTCTCTCTTTTGGATGTCAATGCATCAAATAGCTATCTTTTGTTGCTTTCAGTCATTAGATTGCGACCATGCTGGGGCACTGCCTTGAAAGATTTTCACTCGATTGAATCGACACCAATATTTTTTGCTTAAATTGTTCAAGCCTGGTACTTATTCTATCGGTCTGTTTTTGCCGAACCACTATGTTACGCGGATGTAAAACACCAACTCCTCCCATTCTCGAGTCTGTGTATTTATATATATATATATATATATATATATATATATATATATGTGTAGCGAGAGAGAGTCCACAGTAATCCATAGGTAGGAGAGGTGCAGCCGGAGGGTAAAATGTCCAAAAGAGAATCCGTAAAGGATAGAAAGGTAGAAAGTCCAGTGGAGAAGTTCGTGGTAGAGAAGTTCATGATAGATCGGTAGCCACTACACACACTGTTTTTCTCACCTTGTTTTTCTATTTTCTTTTCTGTGTCTCTTTCTGTAGAAGAGCGTAGGCTCGAAACGTAAAAGACATTTCCAATTTCTGAGCGTTATACTAATACATCTGTTTGTTTTCTACACCACCTGTCTTCGTGTTTTGTTTTTTCGTGAATTCTCCCCCTATATATATATATATTATATATATATATATATATATATATTATATATATACACGACGTGGTTCTTTTTAGTTTCTGACTACAAAAATCCACGCAGAAAGTTTTGGTCGGCCGAAGGTGAGGCGCGGTGGGATTGAACCTGGAACCATGCGGGTGGGAAAGTAAGCTTCTACCAACACAGCCACGCCTGGGCCCATGTACAATTTACAGAAAATCCTCATAGAAAAAGAAGCTAAATCGTCTTCAAATTACATCTGATGGAAATAAATAGAGCAGCCCCATTTAACGACGTCAGAAATAAAATAAAATGTTGACAGAGACAAAGTTAGGCTTATCCCTTTATGCATAACACTAAATTCCACATGATAATTTGTTCTACACTATTATTTCTGATAATAATCAGAAACTCAGATTAGCAACGATAATTTCTGAGTGTGAAGAATTTGGATAATGGTATTGCTAATTTGAAATACATATTAAGGCCTGGAGTGGCCTCTTAATTTGCTTTAATTAAGAAATTTAGCAATCAGTAATGCACATAGCTAATTAGATTGACTTTAATCAATTATGTGAAGCAATGCATATGCACATATACGCATTCACAGGCCCATGATGCACACATATATACGTGTGTGTGTATGTGTGCATACCTATCTACCTACCAGTATGTATGTATGTATATCTGTATGCATGCATTCATAGTGACATCTAAGTTTTAACTGCACAATATATTTCCGGTGTCTAGAACGCCGTATGCCTCGTTCTTATCGAAAGGGAAAACTGTGAAGAGAACTCCATCGTTCCAAATATCGAAGAGTATTAATAGAAGAAACTCTTCTTCCAGACCATCCCTCCAGCCCAGTGTGATATAGGTTAAACCAGTGAGCAAATACTAGAGCAGCTATCGCTAAAATCAAAGATACCTTCCACCAAAACCTATTCGGTAATAAAGACAAAAAGTAACGCCGACATTTTCTTTCCATCAGATACTAAAAACTAGAATAACTTCATCTCACCTAGGATTTTATTTCTGTTCAAAACATTACGGATTTTTGCAAAGAAATTGATTTCGGAATTAACATCCAATCAGGTGACTTGACAGAAACAATGCAATTCTTATTTCTTTACTGCCAACAAGGGGCAAAACATAGAAGGGACAAACAAGAACAGACAAACGGATTTAGTTGATTACATCGACCCCAGTTCGTAACTGGCATTTAATTTACGCGGACGTAAACATAGCAACACCGCTGGTCATTCGGTGACAAACACAAAGACACACATACATACACACACATATTTAAATATATATAGTTGTACATCAGTTTAAAAATATGTGTATATATATATAGATGCTCATATATATATATATATATATATATATATATAAAGGGTAAAGACCCCCTTCGGTCATGAATGACCATGGAATTGCACCTAGAAAGTTACCCTCCTAGACACAAGTCCGGGCAAGGTTGTTTTAAGGAAGACCAGCAGTCGCCCATGCATACCAGCCTCCCCTCTCCACACCACCAGTGTTATCCAAGGGAAAGACAAAGGTCGATACAGCTTGGCATCAGTGACGTCGCAACTCATTTCTACAGCTGAGTGAACTGGAGCAACGTGAAATAAAGTGCCTTGCTCAAGAACAATTCATGCAGCCCGGTCCGGGATTCGAGCTCACAACCTCACGATCGTAAGCTCGACGCTCTAACCACTGAGCCATGCGCCTTCACTATATATAGATATATATAGATGTACATATATTTAAATATACATATATATAGATGTAAATATATTTAGATATATTTATAAATATCTAAATATATGGGACGGGCTTCTTTCAGTTTCCGTCTACCAAATCCACTCACAAAACTTTGGTCAGCCCGAGGCTATTGCAGAAGACAGTTGCCCATGATGACACGCAGTGGGACTGAACCCAGAACCATATGGTTGGGAAGCAAGCTGCTTACCACACAGCCACACCTGCGCCTACGTACACTTATATCACGTGATCACGTGACCGACCAGTCCATCAGATGTAGTTACGCATCGCTGGTCACAATGCGTTCGCATTGTTTTTTTAGCCTTCGAACGACGCCACCCCGCTGGCTAAGCGAGCGCCAACAGAAGAAAGAGTGGGAGAAAGAGTGGTGAAAGAGAACAGCAGGGATTACCACCCCCTGCTGGAGCCTCGTGGAGCTTTTAGGTGTTTTCGCTCAATAAACACACACAACGCCCACTCTGGGAATCGAAACTGCGATCCTCCGACCGCGAATCCGCTGCCTGAACCACTGGGCCATTGCGCCTCCACACGTACACTTACATGAATGTATATATATAAGCGTGTGTCTATATTTTCTTCTTTCCCTCTCTGTCTCTCCAATCGCATCCGTTACCTTCTCTCTCCGTATCCCTACATCTGTCCATTTAACAACAATTCTCTCCCGTTGTGCGAATGAGGGTTCGTAGTGTGAAAGTCGCTATAAAACCTGCATTAATTGCTCATTGTTGACCGCGGCAACAAAGGGAAAAATGCCGCCGCTAATTAGTCGTTCAAAAAGATATGTGCAGGCTTCAGTGTTGTGTGTCACAACCCGATTGACATTACGCCGAGCATTGATGCCGTTTAGGTTGAGTGGAGAAAATGTGTGATGATATAATTGCTTCTAATGATTGGCATCTGGTGTCGACAGCCAGGTAATAATACAATACAATATATGCTCCATGTGTGTATAGAGTAGTTAAGGGTTTGTTTGTTTTCTAATTACTTGCATAGAAATTATATGTGATAAAGAGTGAAAAGGGAATGAGAGATAGGGAGACGATGTGTGTGTGGAATGGAGGCTAACGAATAGAAGGATGCATACGGAGCGGGCTAAAGTGTGTTTTATGCTGTTTGTTAATTGTGGTGTTGTTGGAGTCTCATGCAATTTGGTAAGTAAATTGTTACGCAAACGTAGATAGATAGATAGATAGATAAATAGATAAATAGATAAATAGATAGATAGATAGATAGATAGATAGATAGATAGATAGATAAATAAATAGATAGTGGGAGAGAGAAAGAGAGAGTTAATAAACAGAGAGATTCAGTGGTGAAAGGAAGCGTAGAGGTAAAGTGCACAAAAACGTTCACGGACATGCAAACATGATCAACGCGAGCGCGTTTGTCTGTGTGTAAACGTGTATTTGTTAGCTCACGCGCGTGCGTGCATGCATGTGCGGGGGTATATATATATATATATATATATTAGTAGAACCTCGGTTTTCGAACAACTCTGATCACGAATAAATCGTAATTCATCTCGTGTCATTCACATATTCATTGAATACAACAGTACCTCGAGGACTTATTCTTTGTAAACCTAGTACTTATTCTATCGGTATCTTTTGCCGAACCGCTAAGCTACGGGGATGTAAACACACCAACATCAGTTGTCAAGCGATGGTGGGGGGAAAAAGAAAGACAAACACTGGCTTTCATAACAAACAATAACTCGTATCAGACATCTGGCTACCGCCATGCTACTGTACCGCCTTTAGTCGAACAAAGTGACCCCAGGACTTATTCTTTGTAAGCCTAGTACTTATTCTATTCATCTCTTAACTACAGTGATATACATTTCTAAGTGGTCTCACATAATCAGTGAGAGCGCAAGGTCTGGTGGTTAGCGGGTTGCACTTACGATCACGAGGTCATGGTTTCAATTTCTAGACTGGGTGGTCGTTGTGTTTTTCTCCTACTCGAGAGGAAGAAAGCACCGCCTCTTATGTTGCTCTGCGATCGCTTGGCGCCTGACGTGTGGTACACACTTCAATCTCTTCGGCGACTAACGTGCAGTACACACCGCGATCACTTCGCCGCCTCACATGCGGTGTTGAGGTGATTATATCGATCACATTACGGCATCGATACAATGTCAAATGATTTATCGATGACTTCCCACACTTCTTATTGTAAGGAAGCATAATGAGGTAAATCTTTACAGAGACATGTCCAAGTAAGGTGGCTGTTGTTTTGTTTAACCCCAGGTAAGCCTTGATCCAGCAGATGTACGATCCAAGCTTTTCCCTCTCTGATCCCACTAACGTTTATTCAAACATAATGTATTTAGGTCTGTATTATTCAATGGCTCTTTACTCATGTAATATATCTTTTACCTTTCACTTCTTTGAGTCATTTGAATGCGGCTATGCTGGGGCACCGCCTTGAGGAATGTTAGACATACTAATGATCCAGTATTTGCTTCTTATTTAAAGCCTCAGATTATAAGTCTACTTTGATCAAAGTTAACTTGGAGTTAAACAGCAAATCAGCTGCAACAGGAGCAGCAGAACAACCACCACCACCACCACAACAACAACAACAACATCATCCAATCATTAACTGCTTTGATTCGACCTACATTCACCGTAAAGGATATAAGGAGCTGAAGAGTCTGTCACATATATGTTTCATGTATTCGCAAAACAGTTGCTTATCACTTCGGCATCTCATTCAGTCGAATACAGTAATTTTGTTTCAGAATTTATCAGGAAGTATTGTATAGAATCTTGTCGATAATTGTTTGTAGCAACGCTGAAACAGGATCCAGATTATAGCATTAGATGGAGTCCTACTTTGTAACACCAGCTTTTAAATCGGACAGATAATCCGTAGCTAGTTATGACTCAGAAAGCCTACTTTTACATTGGCAGAGTAACATTAAAAGGTTCTTTTCTTATGTTTGGTTGCTTGTTTATTTTTCCAATCCACAAATTAGTATTTTAGCTCATAATATTACAATTATGAAACTGGTAGGAATACGGAAAGGAAATAAAAATAAAAAGAGAACAAAAAAAAAATGTAAGATCGTTTTCCGTTAGGCATCATCATCTCCAAAGACCTATTTCCATTCCATCATTGGTTCCCCGAATGGCTAACATTAAAATGTGTGATTTTAGATTCGAAAAGGCGATAGAGCAACCATAGTTTTCTATGATCTACACTATCACATATTCCATCTGAAGACCAATGATTAGAACTGATGAAGTGACATCAATATTATGATTAATTTTGCTAGAAATAAGCAAGAACTCATAAAAATTTCATACCGTGGTAATTGGAAACTCATCAGATTACTAGTTGATTCTTAGATTTGGTTTCGTGTGTTGTTAGAATATGTGAGATAAACAAAGAATTCTATGGATATAAAACTGCAGCAAGGCAAATTAAGTAGAATTTAATGGTTTACTCAACTTCTCTATTCAGCGGGTTCCAATTGTAGAAAATGGTAATAGGAATTTCCTGCCTACGCAAACTTTTGTTTCTAAGTAGCTTTAAAAGACTTCAATTATTAACCTTAGCTGAGAGTTGTTGACGTTGTCGTTACTGTTTAACTCAGGTCATCCCAGATCAAGCTGACCTATTGATCAAAGGTAATCCAACCGTGACTGTTACGCCATTTTAGAAATCTAGTAGTACTACATTATCCAGCATAGCAACTACTTTTCCCAAACGGTAAAATGTGACATGAAACAGACATGGTTGATATTTCTAGCAGATCGAGTAATTACATAGAAAAGCCATCATTCCCGTTGATGCTATCATTATGGTTGTTGTACAGTTCCAGGTTACACCTGACTGGGTGGATACGCAGTGATCAAAGCAATGCCGGCCTCAGCCTCTTATGCCTTTTCGGTAAGGCGTAAGAATGACTCTGTGGTAGGAATAATGCTTCCCAACCACATGGTTCAAGGTTCGGTCCCACTGCGTGGCACCTCGGACTAGTGTCTTTCTACTACAGCCTGGGCCGATCAAAAGCCTTGTGAGTGGATTTGGTAGTCGGAAACTGAAAGAAGCCCGTCGTATGTGTATATATATATATATATATGTGTGTGTGTGTGGCGAACTGGCAGACGCGATAGCGCGCCGGGCAAAATGCTTAGAGGTATTTCATCTGTCGTTACGTTCTGAGTTCAAATTCCGCCGAGGTCGACTTTGCCTTTCATCCTTTCGCACTGGGGTCGATGACATGATATTTTACAACGACGTCAACGACAACAACAACTACAGCGTGGAGGCGCAATGGCCCAGTTGTTAGGGCAGTGGACTCGCAGTCGTAAGAACGCGGTTTCGATTCCCAGATCGGGCATTGTGAGTGTTTATTGAGCAAAAACACCTAAGCTCCACGAGGCTCCGGCGGGGAGGGTGGGGTGAACCCCGCTGTACTCTTTCAACACAACTTTCTCCCCCTCTTTCTTCCTACTAAGCAAAGGAACCATGGTGTAACACACTATGGTGTGGTAAACTTTCAGACCCTAGTCTAGATTGCAAATCCTCTGTACCCTAGGATGGTACAGCTCTCCACCCGTTAAAAGCCACCATTTACAGAATGGGGATAACAACGTAGCTTTCGCGCCCGTGCAACCGCCAGTCTATCGCGTGTGGCTGGTGGATCTTCACGCATTCTTAGTAGCTTAGAGTAGGCTCGAATTAGAGATTATACTTTCTGGCTAATGGCGTGAGTCCCGATTAGAAGAATAAGAAGAAGAATTCAACAGCAGCAACAGAATTAAAAACATAGCGGCACTGAATATTCCTATAGACCGCTATTTTAAATATTCGGACCAAGAACTTAATGGTCTACTCAATAGATTTTATTGCTTCCATTTAGTGTTAAAGACTTTGAACCAAACCGTTCCATAAATTATATCTATCTGAACTTAAGTCAGTCTATGGAAATGAAATCCGTACTTTTAACAAGTCGACCACACATCCAATTCTAAAGTATGTTCACAATAAATTGAACTGGGCATTGACATCGAAATAAGGGAAGATTTGATATTATAAAACGCTCCGGTTTATTTTCCTTGCGGCGGCTAACATTTAACAAACAACTGCTTCATATGAATAAGCCCGAAGCTACAAATTTAAATGCTCTAAATAACAAAAGATTCCGCCATCTTAAATCAAAACTGAATTCCCCTTTGTGAACTTGCAATTTAAATACTAATATGCGTATATTATGTGTGTGTATAAATAATATGTATATACATATATACATACGATATATAAGCATACTATATATATATATATATAAACACACAATACTATATATATGTGTTTATGTATGTATGTATATATATATATATATATATATATTAATGTGTATATATATATATATATTAAAGTAATTATATGTGCATATGTATATAATATATATGTATATATCTATAATATATACGTATATATCTATAATATATACGTATATATCTATAATATATACGTATATATAGTATATATATATATATAATAAATATGCGTGTATATATGTGTATACATATATTTATATATTAGTATATATACGTGTATATATAAGTTAATGTATATATGTGTTTATATGTATAAATATATACACGCACATACATATACGTATGCACATATCTCACATACAAATATATGCATATACGTATATATGTAAATATATACATATGCATACATACATACATATATATGCATACTTATGCATACATAATTATATATACACATATATGCATACAATCATATATTGATACATATATATATAATATACATACATAATTATATATATACATACATATATATGTATATATATCTTTATCTCTGCGTGTGCACGCACGCGCACACGAGTGCGTCGATGAGGCCAATGAAGAAAATGATAAAGGAGGGGGAGAAGGAGGAGAAGTCTCGAAACAATCACCGAGAGTGAAAACGACGAGAAAAGAAGAAAAAAAGTGGTTTTTGCTAAACGTGATTGCA
>NC_043017.1:2416357-2423857 GCF_006345805.1 Octopus sinensis | reverse complement strand
GAAACAGATAGATTGATAGATAAGAGCGCGATGTGAGGCAGAGAGAGAGAGAGATGGAGAGAGAAAGATGGAGAGAGAGAGAGAGGGAGGGAGGGAGGGAGAGGGAGGGAGAGACAGACAGACAGATAGACAGACAGAGGAGGAGAGTATAGAGAGACGGAAACAGTAAGTGTGTGTGTGTGTATCAGACCGAGCGAAAGAGAGTGAGAGAGAACAAGAGAGAAGAAATGAGGAAATTGAAAACAGGAAGGGATTTTTTAGGGGAGATATTTGCATTGCAGGGGTGTGGGAGCAAATGCGGGTATTGGTGCAATTTCTTTTGGTAATAAAGAAAACGCAAGCTGCTGCGGTAGGGGTAGTGGGTATTGTGGTAACAGCTGTGGTAGTGATGGTCGTAGTTGTGGTGATTGCGGTGCTAGTACTGGTTGTGGTGGAAGTTGTGGTTGCGGTGGTAGCTGTGGTTGTGCCAATCTTGGTGGCAGTGTTTGTAGTGGTGCTGGTGGTGGCAGCAGTAGTTATGATGGCGAGGTGGTGATGTCTGAATTTCGATGGCATCGAAATTGTGATGGTAGTTTTGGTGGTGATGGTAGTTTTGTTAGTAGTAGTAATAGTATTAGTAGTAGCAGAAGTAGTAGTGGTGGTGGTAATCGTGATTGCAGGGTGCTACTTTGGTGTGTGATCTATATGTCATGAAACAGCTTTGGTATGCGATCTACACTTTATATTGTGATCAACAACAAGCAAAGTTATACCTATCAAGATGTCCGTTCGATTCACCAATAAAATTAGCAAACTCGTTTCAAATTGGTTCATTCTAATTTCTTTTTAATAATAAATGTACAAAATGAATAAAAATGCTAATTCTCTATTTTTACTTTTCTAGCTGATGTTCGCTCGATTCGCCTATAAAATTAGTCAACTGCTTTCAAATCTGCTTCATTTTAGTTTTTTTAAACTAAATCTATAAAAAATTAACAAAGCCATAATAAATAAATGAAACATGGAGATCGCATACCGAAGTAGAATTTGAGTGTTTTAGATCATGTTGGGTACGTAGGTCGCATACCAAAGTAGCACCGAAGTTTGTGTGTCTATGTTTGTCCCCCCAACATCGCTTGACAACTGATGCTGGTGCGTTTACGTCCCCGTAACTTAGCGGTTCGGCAAAGGGACCGATAGAATAAGTACTGGGCTTAGAAAGAATAAGTTCTGGAGTCGGTCTGCTTGACTAAAGGCGGTGCTCGAGCATGGCCGCAGTCAAATGACTGAAACAAGTAAAAGACTAAAAGAGTAATGTTTTTGTAGAATTTTCCGTTATTCTTCTGATGTGTTTAGGTAAGCAATTGAGTATCTGAGGCTCTCTAAAATATCAGACAGGTATCTACAATAGAATGATTTTATTCATGATCTCAAAGGTTGTATATTTGGAAGCTGACAGTATCAGCCAGTTCGAGCATTAAAGATCTCTCCAACGCCGAAGTTTGGATCATGGCCGACCAGGATTTTTCCTATGTATATGATAATGGCTGTTATTTGTGCCAAGGTCGTACTACAACTTTGAAGCTGACTAAAAATTTTAATTAACAAAACAGCAATTATTGTGGTAACTCATATCAGCCCTGATGTAACAACTCGATAACAGAGAGAGAGAGAGAGAGAGAGAGAGAGAGAGAGAGAGAGAGAGAGTGAGAGACATGGTAATCACCGTGCAAAGCTATATTAGAAGCGAAAATATGGAAGAAAAAATAAAATAAAAGTGGTGCAAAATTGAACTAATTTCAGCAACTGGAAGAACTTTCAAAAGATCTCACCCCTCCCCCATCCTGTTATCTAGAACTGCATGTCGCAATGCGACCTTTTTTAAAAGGAATGATTGTGTGGTATAGGCACAGGAGTGGCTGTGTGGTAATTAGCTTGCTTACCAACCACATGGTTCCGGGTTCAGTCCCACTGCGTGGCACCTTGGGCAAGTGTCTTCTACTATAGCCTCGGGCCAACCAAAGCCTTGTGAGTGGATTTGGTTGACGGAAACTGAAAGAAGCCCGTCGTATATATGCATATATGTATGTGTTTGTGTGCATCTGTTTGTCACCCCACCCCCAACATCGTTTGGCAACCGATGCTGATGTGTTTACGTCCCCCGTAACATTAGCGGTTCGGCAAAAAAGAGACCGATAGAATAAGTACCAGGCTTACAAAGAATAAGTCCTGGGGGTCGATTTGCTCGACTAAAGTTGGTGCTCCAGCATGGCTGCAGTCAAATGACTGAAACACGTAAAAGAGTGAAAGAAAGAGTAATCTAATGGCTATTTGGCTATTATTTCTAGCAATGTTCGCTACCATGTAGAGGCTTCTTGTTCGATTCGTTTTGTAATATGTCAACAGCAAGAAGAGGCAGAAGACCCAGTCCGCTTCTTCTGTTGACTCCTTGCCTGTCTGTATTATATACTCTGTCACCCTTGTCGAGTGTCTCCTGTCTCTCAACCCCAGCCCCTCACACGTTAGTCTTCTGAGGTGTCACAAATTGCCTCGATTTCCTCGGTCCAAAGATCAAATCATTTGAATGGAAGTGTTAAGAAAAAAAAAAGTTGCGTGTGTTTGTGTATGTGTGAATATGTGTGTGCATGAGTGAGTGTGTGTGTGTGTGTGTGTGTGTGTGTGTGTGTGTGTGTGCGTGTGCGCGCGCGCTTGTGTGTTTGTGTGTGTATGTGATAGCGATGAACTGTGTGCACGCATAACTTTCTATGTAAGTGTGTATGAGTCCGCTGGTTAGTGTGTGAATGGGTTTGTATTTGAGTGTGTGTTTGATGGTTATGAACTCTGTGCACGCATACCTTTCTCTGATGGTGTGTGTATGTCTGATGGTGTGTGTGTGTGTCTGATGGTGTGTGTGTCTGATGGTGTTGTGTGTGTGTGTCTGATGGTGTGTGTGTGTGTGTGTCTGATGGTGTGTGTGTGTGTGTGTGTCTGATGGTGTGTGTGTGTGTCTCTGATGGTGTGTGTGTGAGTGATGACAATGAATTATGTGCAAGCATATCTTCTCTCTTAGTTTCTGTGTCTGATGGTATGAATGTATTTATATTTGTGTGTGTGTGTGTATATATATGTGTTTGGACACGCATAACTTTCCCTGTAAGTTTATGTACGTGTCCGATGGTATGTGTGTGAATGGATTTATATTTAAGTGTGTATATGTATGGATGTATGTATGTCTACACGCACACCTTTCTCTGTAAGTTTATGTATGTGTCCGATTATATGAATGCGTTGTGTGTGTGTGTGTGTGTGTATTTGAAGGTTGTTCTTATCTCCATCCCAATCGCCAACTCTACCCCCACATCTTTTCTCTCCGTCCCACCATCTCTCTCCCATGAGTGTATTACCCTCAAACAGTGAGATATGCATTTGCATGTATGCAAGTGTGCATGTGTGCACCAGCGCGCGCGAATGTGTGTGTGCGTGCGTGTGTATATATATATACACGTGTGTGCTCATACATATATGTTTGTATGGAAGCGCATACACGTGCCTATATTTTTCTTCGCATTATCCGTGAGGACGTTCGAAATCGTAATCCACGAAGTAACAGCGCCACTAAGCGACAATAACATCGAACTACACACGCAAACACAGACGCACACACAGACGCACGCACGCTCACACAAACATATAAACACGCACGTGAACAGTGCCAACACATGTGCATGTAGCTTATTGTTTATTTACCTAAGTATACAAATACATACACACACACATTGTACATAGAGAGGGAGAGAGAGAGAGAGAGAGAGAGAGAAGGAAAGTGAGTGAGGTACACACACACACATTAGTTAAATGCGTATACATGAGGTTGTTGTGCATTTGTGTATCTGCATATACACACATACAAATACACATGAATGAAACCTGATATCTCAGTACATACATACATGCATACATACATACACACATACATGCATACATACACACATACATACACACACACACACACACACACACATACATACATACATATACACACACACATACATACATACACACACACACACACATACACACATACATACACACATACATACATACATACACACATACATACACACACACACACACACACACACACATACATACATACATACATACATACATACATATACACACACACATACATACATACACACACACACACACATACATACACACATACACACATACACACATACTTGCATATATGTATATCTGTTAATCTATCTATCTATCTCTCCGTCTGTCCTATCTATCTATCGCTCTATCTGTTTGTCTGTCCATCTCTCTATCTGTTTGTCTGTCTGTCCATCTGTGTCTGTCTGTCTGTCCATCTCTCTGTGTCTGTCTGTCTGTCCATCTCTCTATCTGTCTGTCTGTCTGACTGTCTGTCCATCTCTCTGTGTCTGTCTGTCCATCTCTCAATCTGTCTGTCTGTCTGTCCATCTGTCTGTCTGACTGTTTGTCCATCTCTCTGTGTCTGTCTGTCCATCTCTCTATCTTTCTGTCTGTCTGTCCATCTCTCTGTGTCTGTCTGTCCATCTCTCAATCTGTCTGTCTGTCCGTCTGTCCATCTGTCTGTCTGCTGTCTGTCCATCTCTCTGTGTCTGTCTGTCCATCTGTCTGTCTGCTGTCTGTCCATCTCTCTATCTGTCTGTCTGTCTATCTGTCCATCTGTCCACCTTTCTATCTGTCTGTCCATCTCTCTCTCTATCTATCTCTCTGTCTGTCCATCTCTCTACCTGTCTGTCTGTCCATCTCTGTCTGTCCATCTCTGTCTGTCTGTGTCTGTCTGTCTGTGTCTGTCTGTCTGTCTGTCTGTCTGTCTGTCTGTCTGTCTGTCTGTCTGTCTGTCTGTCTGTCCGTCTCTCTGTCCGTCTCTCTGTCCGTCTCTCTGTCCGTCTGTCTGTCTGTCTGTCTGTCTGTCTGTCTGTCTGTCTGTTTGTCTGTCTCTCTATCTATCCGTCTGTCTGTCTGTCCATTTATCGATCTGTCCGTCTTTCTGTCTATCTACACACACACAAAGCGAAGGTGTGCATGTTATTTACTCCTGCTGACAAAACAATTAACATTGTCAATAACTCCTTCCCCCCCCATTTTAAAATGATGTTTACGCCAAGGTTGTCAATGTTATTGCTGTTGGTGTTGTTGTTGTTGTTGAGATTCAGGTTAGACACGATCGCCTAAGCCTGACATCAAAAGCATTCCAGCCGTAACAATCTCGTCGCTTCCCCCCCCCCACTCTCACACACTATGTCAAGGACTACATCCTGCAAAGTTCCTTCCGTTTTTTAAGACAGTTGTGTACATTTTGGTGAAGATTTAGCTGCTATATCTAGCATATCAAGTGACTACTTGGTGGTTTTTCCGTTTCTGTATGTGACGTTATTTAAAATGAATAATGGTTGCTGAACATGCAAGAAAGAGTAACCTATCGAGTGGCAGGCACAGGAGTGGTTGTGTGGTAAGAAGCTTGCTTCCCAACCACATCATTCCGGGTTCAGTCCCATTATGCGGCAACTTGAGTAAATATCTTCTACATGAGTGGCTGTGTGGTAAGTAGCTTGCTAACCAACCATATGGTTCCGGGTTCAGTCCCACTGCGTGGCATCTTGGGCAAGTGTCGGGCCGACCAATGCCTTGTGAGTGGATTTGGTAGACGGAAACTGAAAGAAGCCTGTCGTATATATGTATATATATATATATATGTGTGTGTGTGTGTGTGTGTGTGTGTGTGTGTGTTTGTCCCCCTAGCATTGCTTGACAACCGATACTGGTGTGCTTACGTCCCCGTCACTTAGCGGTTCGGTAAAAGAGACTGATAGACTAAGTACTGGGCTTACAAAGAATAAGTCCCGGGGTCGAGTTGCTCGACTAAAGGCGGTGCTCCAGCATGGCCGCAGTCAAATGACTGAAACAAGTAAAAGAGAAAAGAGTATAGCCTCCGGTGGACCAAAGCCTTGTGAGTGCATTTGGTGGACAGAAACTTAAAGAAACCCGTAGCATGTATGTATAATTTTATAGTGAATAGATTAGAGACAGGTGTTCTCTGTAACGAATACAATTCGTAGTGCGGTGAATTTTTCGTTTGTACTAGCTTCAGCTTTAAGGGATTAGGATTAGGGTGTTATGGTAATCATAAATAGCAGTGACGAATGAAATATACACCGCCGGAAGTTCTTGTTGACAAACAACAGCAGTGATTTTATTCAGCTGAATACACGTCATTGATTGGCTGAAATTACCGAAATACTACAACTTTAACGTGTAATAACTTCCTAAATATAAGCTTTTCTCAAAAACGCTAAGAGTAAAAGATGTTTTATATGACACATTCAACCAGTGTCCGAAGTTTGAAAGTGTTTAGTTATTTAATTATTTTTTTAAAATCTGTCGGTCGAAGGGTAAAGATCCAAATATTCTGCTGAACACCACAGATTTTCATGTGAGTTACCTGCTCTTAACCAGTTGAGCATATATCCCTTAGCAGCTAACGTGTGCATATCTGATCAGGAGTAGTGGGTGAGTATCATAGCCATGTGTTGAGATGGATTCGTAGGGATTTGAATCAATGTAACGAAAACGAGGTTGAAAGGAAATATTATCTATTCTTCATGCTTTTTAGGGGTAAGCAAATGGGAAATAACTGTGCTACCCAGGGACAAAAATCGTGTTACACGTGTAATGAAAGAGGCTCGACTTTTTATCAGTTAATCTTTTTGTTCTCTGTCTCTTTAATTTCAGTCGGTAATTGTGTGATTAGTGGGAGATGTGACTAGCACTCTGGACTTTGAATCCAGCGATTCGAGTTCAAATCTCGGTGAGACCTAGGAGTATTACTTTTAAAATAAAGAAATAACAACTGACAATAAAGAAATAACTACTATGTGCAACAAGTTGGGTATCATAAATTTTTCTACAGAAATTGTCAGCTAGTAAGTATAAATAAAAACCCATATATCATTTAATGAGAGATCGAACCCGCATTGCGAAACCTGGTTTGCTCGGTGAACTTACTGCCCATCCACGCTGCTGGCTCAGTAATGTTATATAAAGTCTATTAAATTACTTTATCGGTAGAAACCATTGTGGTGAGAAGAATTCTTTGAATCGGAACTACGCTAAGTAAGTTTAATCCGAAAGGTTAACATCAAGCTGTAGCTGAAATGTAGTGTAATTTCTCCTCTCTATCTTTATTCCAATAGAAATATCCACTGGAGGGGCCACTTGAATGTTTCTGTATTTACGGCAAATTTACAGAATGTACGGAGACGGCAGCAATGTTGGGTAATATATGGAAATTTTCCGAAATTATAGATTTACGCGTTTTAATGTGTTTTTCTAATGCTTGTTACTGCTGTAGTTCAGGAGTAATTTGTAACTCTTGGAAAGAGAGAGAAAAAAATGCCTTTGGCAAGACATACTTTAGAAGTAAATGAGCAAAAGCTACAAGACCATTCTTCAACTCTGAACTAT
>NC_043017.1:2401357-2411357 GCF_006345805.1 Octopus sinensis | reverse complement strand
AATCGACTGGTCCCCTCCCCCAAAGTTTGAAAGTCAGCAAGAAGTTGTGACTCTTTACAACCTCACTTGTTACACCTGCACCCATTTATTCCCATACTTCTTCAGGTCGGTGACCCACCATGTTTATAGTCCTAGTAACTGATATAAAAGAAAGGGGCTTCTTTCAGTTTCCGTCTACCAAATCCACTTGGATTTGCTTGGCCCAAGGCTATAAGAAAACTCTTTGAATCGAACCCAGGACCTGGTGTTTGGAAACAATGAATTCTTCGACAAAATCCCTCCCGATGATTTGTACCGTCTACAACCCCACTTATTTACACGTGCACACATTTATTCCCATACGCACATACACATATGCACACGTGTGTGTGTGTGTGTGCGCGTATCCTTGTGGCTGTTGTCCTTCAACATCTTCCATCACCGCTGTTGGTGCGTTTCTGTCCTCGTAACCTAGTGATTCATACAGTAAGTACTGGGGTCAATTTATTCGACTAAAAATGCTTCAGGTCGGTACCTTATGATGGCTGTAGTCTAAAGAAACGATGGGCTTCTTTCGGGCTTCTTTCAGTTTCCGTCTACCAAATCCACTTGGTTTTGTTTGGCCCAAGGTTATAGGAAAACTCTTGGAATTGAACCAAGGACCAAGTGGTAACCCTGAACCATTTGGTTGGAAAGCAAGGTTCTTAGCGCATAACCACGCCTGCACCTATGCATACTGGCACAAATACATCCCCCCCACTCACGTGCACACACATGCACACACACGCGCATGCACACACACACACACACGCATGCACACACGCGCATGCACACACGCGCATGCACACACACGCACACACACACACACACACACACACACTCGTGCACTCACAGAAGTATATGTGTGTATTTAATGTGTGTGTGTGTGTGTGTGTGCATGTGTGTGTGTGTGTGTGTGTGTGTGTGTGCACAAAATTCATAAAACAAATTGTCACTTTAAAAATTTATTTCAATATAAAAATGGTTTCTGGTACAAAAAAAAAAAATTAAATCTTTATTTTCTGCAAAATATATAAAAATGGTGGTTTCTTGGCCCGTGGTTTATAAGTAGAAGACTCTTGGGATTGAACCTGGAACCTTGTGGCTGGAAAGCAATCTTCTTAGCGCATAACCATGCCTGCGCCTGTGCATAGTGGTACAAATACGTCCTAAAACAATTCATAAAAAAATCCTCTAACTAAAATACAAATACAAACAAATTATCACTTTAAAAACTTTATTTTAATATAAAAATGGTTTCTGGTACAAAAAAAAAATCATTTCTTTATTTTCTGCAAAATATATAAAAATGGTGGTTTCTTGGCCCGTGGTTTATAAGTAGAAGACTCTTGGGATTGAACCTGGAACCTTGTGGCTGGAAAGCAATCTTCTTAGCGCATAACCATGCCTGCGCCTGTGCATAGTGGTACAAATACGTCCTAAAACAATTCATAAAAAAATCCTCTAACTAAAATACAAATTCAAACAAATTATCACTTTAAAAACTTTATTTTAATATAAAAATGGTTTCTGGTAAAAAAAAAAAATCATTTCTTTATTTTCTGCAAAATATATAAAAATGGTGGTTTCTTGGCCCGTGGTTTATAAGTAGAAGACTCTTGGGATTGAACCTGGAACCTTGTGGCTGGAAGCAATCTTCTTAGCGCTACCATGCCTGCGCCTGCGGCGCCTGTGCATAGTGGTACAAATCGTCTAAAACCATTCATAAAAAAATCCTAATTCCTCTAACAAAATACAATTCAAACAAATTATCACTTTAAAAACTTTATTTTAATATAAAAATGGTTTCTGGTACAAAAAAAAAAAATCATTTCTTTATTTTCTGCAAAATATATAAAAATGGTGGTTTCTTGGCCCGTGGTTTATAAGTAGAAGACTCTTGGGATTGAACCTGGAACCTTGTGGCTGGAAAGCAATCTTCTTAGCGCATAACCATGTCTGCGCCTGTGCATAGTGGTACAAATACGTCCTAAAACAATTCATAAAAAAATCCTCTAACTAAAATACAAATTCAAACAAATTATCACTTTAAAAACTTTATTCTTTATTTTCTGCAAAATATATAAAAATGGTGGTTTCTTGGCCCGCGGTTTATAAGTAGAAAACTCTTGGGATTGAACCTGGAACCTTGTGGCTGGAAAGCAACCTTCTTTTTGGCTGGAAAGCAATCTTCTTGTGGCTGGAAAGCAGCAATCTTCTTTTCTGTAATAAAATATAAAATGGTGGTTTCTGGTTGGAACCTCCAGGTTTCCTGCACTGAAATGGCCTGGTTAAGAGTCTATCCGGTAAACCGTGGCACCTTCCGGACACCATGCAACTATGTTATGACACCAACCAGCATGTTGCAGCGGGCATTTAAAGACTCAAAGGTTCATAAAACCGACAAATCTTCCAACGATACTTTTCTTTGTATCAAGTTGTATATGAAGATAAAAATAGAATACCTAATTTAATTATGACGTAATAATGTTATGCAAATGGCTGTAGATGCCTGAATCGAATCGAATCTAATTCATGACGTAATAATGTTATGCAAATGGCTGTAGATGCCTGAATCGAATCGAATCGAGGAACTATCTTCCTCTTGCGGTTTCCTAGTACCTAACAAATGTCCCTATCAATCACATTTTGTGATTTGACCACCCAACCGTACTCCGTGCCGGCTGGCTAACGATGAATCGACCGCCACCACCCTACGGAACCAAAACGACCATCGGAAGAATCATAAGCAGCTAGTCACGAATGGGCTGAGCAGCATCTAAAATAAAGTTAAGGGATGGAATCTACGGAAAATTGGAAAAAAAACCTAGCTCCTACTCCTTAGGAACTACTGGATTCCTACTCTAGGTAACTAAGGGTTACCGCTTGAGTATGCATAGCTCCGAAGACCCGATACCGGCTGCTACAAGAAATGCATGCATGTACTGGCTGTATCTGTGTTTGTGTATTTGCGTTTGCATGTCTAGTAGAATAAAATGCTTAATGCTTACCTCTTGTAGATGTCGGTTTAATATCTCAATGCAAAACGGATTATCGACAAGAGTGTCTTATAAATCCGATGTTGGTGTCTGCCGAAGCATTGACGATATGAAGAGAAGCCGCTCTGTGCCTTCTATTTATAACAAAATTTGGCAATTATGACATCATTATGATGACGTCATAATGAACAATATCAACATTTTAAATCTAAATATCCAAAGAAATAAAAAATTACCCCCTTTTTTGCCCCTCTTTCATTGTTTAAGTTGAAAAAAATCATCATTGAAGTGACGTCATAATGAAATATTTTGCGAAATTTCCAAAATGTCTTCCTTCATGAAAATAATTGAATTTTAAAAATTATTTTAGTTATTTGATGTTATGAAAATATTTATTTAAAAAACCAAAAAACCAAAATACTACAATTGATAATATTAATAATAATCATAATAATAAAGATCTTTGATTTAAGTACAGGGTAGAAAATGTAAGGGTGTGAGCTTAGTTGTGGGGCACCGCCCTGGGATGTTTTTAGTCGAACGAATCAGCCCCAGTGCATATTATTTTAAGCCTGGTATTCATTGTATCAGTTTATTTTGCCTTTCCCTTGGGTGACACTTGTAGCATGAAGAAGGGGAGGCTGGTATGCATGGGCGACTGCTAGCCTTCCATAAACAACCTTGCCCGGACCTGTGCTTCGGAGGGTAACTTTCTAGGTGCAATCCCATGGTCATTCGTGAACGAAGGGGCTCTCCGATTATACCGAACCGCTATCTATCTATCTATCTATCTATCTATCTATTTATCTATCTATATTTATGTGTATGCATGCTTATATCTATAAGTATATATGTATGTCTTAATATATATATATGTTTGTATGTTTATGTTTATATACATATATATGTATGTATGTAAATAAATGTATTTGTGTATATATGTTTATATATATACATGTATGTGTGTATGTTTATATAGTCTGCATACAAAAGTTTCAGTAGGAGAATGGGGCTCGTGGGGTCGGAGCGTAAGCCATCTCTCTGCTTCATCTCATGTTTGTATTTCGTCCTTATTGTATCTCATTCGATTTCATTCGATTTCATTATATTTTGTAAAATTTTAAAAGTCATATAATCATTGTGTGTCTGACCCCAATCAGGCTGTATTGTCCCCCTCTATGTTTTGGGCCCTTGTGGCTAATAAAGAAACCGAGAGGCGCATGCAGCCATTCATAACCCCATCATTGTATAACCATCTCATCATATTCGTTCTATGTATTGTCCCCTCTGTGGCGTCCTGTCTGTCCTTGTTTGTCCCCCTCTATATTTGGGCCATTGTGACTAATAAAGAAACCGAGGGGCGCATGCAGCCATTCATAACCCCATTATTGTATAACCATCTCATCATATTCGTTCTATGTATTGTCCCCTCTGTGGTGTCCTGTCTGTCCTTGTTTGTCCCCCTCTATATTTGGGCCCTTGTGGCTAAAAAAGAAACCGAGGGGCGCATGCAGCCATTCATAACCCCATTATTGTATAACCATCTCATCATATTCGTTCTATGTATTGTCCCCTCTGTGGTGTCCTGTCTGTCCTTGTTTGTCCCCCTCTATGTTTGGGCCCTTGTGGCTAATAAAGAAACCGAGGGGCGCATGCAGCCATTCATAACCCCATTATTGTATAGCCATCTCATCATATTCGTTCTATGTATTGTCCCCTCTGTGGTATCCTGTCTGTCCTTGTTTGTCCCCCTCTATGTTTGGGCCCTTGTGGCTAATAAAGAAACTGAGAGGCGCATGCAGCCATTCATAACCCCATTATTGTATAACCATCTCATCATATTCGTTCTATGTATTGTCCCCTCTGTGGTATCCTGTCTGTCCTTGTTTGTCCCCCTCTATGTTTGGGCCCTTGTGGCTAATAAAGAAACCGAGAGGCGCATGCAGCCATTCATAACCCCATTATTGTATAACCATCTCATCATATTCGTTCTATGTATTGTCCCCTCTGTGGTGTCCTGTCTGTCCTTGTTTGTCCCCCTCTATGTTTTGGGCCCTTGTGGCTAATAAAGAAATTGTATGTTTATATATAAGTATATATATGTATTTATGTATGTTTATTTATGTATGTATGCATGTATGTATGTTTGTGTGTGTATGTATATGTATATATGTATATGTCTGTGTGTGTATATATATATATATATATATTTGTATATATTTATATAACGAACGAATATATCTAACAAGTCTATATATATATGTAGGTCTGAGTTGGATTTTTAAATATATTTGTACGTTTTGTTCCGTTTAAATTTAATCCCAATTTTTCAGAACAATTTTATTAAATCAGTCAAATCGCTCATTGTTTATGACTTCTTGCCAAAGATCAGCGAACACATCAATGCTTTGAGCGTACGAATTATCGGGTCGTGACTCGGAGGAGTCATCGGGCCACATTTTCAGCTGTGCGTCCTTGTTGAATGAAACACCTCGTAAAATTGTTTGAGAGCGACTAAGAAACGAAATAATCTGAAGGTACTATATGTCAGGGATATTGTAAGGGCGGTAGAATTTCCCAGCCGAGCTCCTGAACGGCGATTTCGTTCGTTTTAGCGATAGATATGCGATTATTATCGTGTTCAAGAAGTAGACTATGTCCGGTTGAGACGTTTGGACCTTAACCCTCGGGTGAAGCTAACGCCTGATGGCCGACAGGGTCGTCAGGGATTCCCATCTTTTGGCTCTATTTCTTAGTGTATTGCTCCGAATCATGGTGGGATGTTTTTAGTCGATTGAATCGGCCCCACTACATATTATTTTAAGCCTGGTATTTATTGTATCAGTTTATTTTGCTTTTCCTTTGGATAACATCGTTGAGCTGGAGAGGGGAGGCTGGTATGCATGGGCGACTGCTAGTCTTCCATAAACAACCTTGCCCGGACCTGTGCTTCGGAGGGTAACTTTCTAGGTGCAATCCCATGGTCATTCGTGAACGAAGCGGCTCTCCGATTATACCGAACCGCTATCTATCTATCTATCTATCTATCTATCTATCTATCTATCTATCTATCTATCTATCTATCTATCTATCTATTTATCTATCTATATTTATGTGTATGCATGCTTATATCTATAAGTATATATGTTTGTATGTTTATGTTTATATACATATATATGTATCTATGTAAATAAATGTATTTGTGTATATATCTTAATATATATACATGTATGTGTGTATGTTTATGTAATCTGCATACAAAAGTTTCAGTAGGAGAATGGGGCTCGTGGGGTCGGAGCGTAAGCCATCTCTCTGCTTCATCTCATGTTTGTATTTCGTCCTTGTTGTATCTCATTCAATTTCATTCGATTTCATTATATTTTGTAAAATTTTAAAAGTCATATAATCATTGTGTGTCTGACCCCAATCAGGCTGTATTGTCCCCCTCTATGTTTTGGGCCCTTGTGGCTAATAAAGAAACCGAGAGGCGCATGCAGCCATTCATAACCCCATTATTGTATAACCATCTCATCATATTCGTTCTATGTATTGTCCCCTCTGTGGTGTCTTGTCTGTCCTTGTTTGTCCCCCTCTATGTTTGGGCCTTGTGGCTAATAAAGAAACCGAGAGGCGCATGCAGCCATTCATAACCCCATTATTGTATAACATCTCATCATATTCGTTCTATGTATTGTCCCCTCTGTGGTGTCTTGTCTGTCCTTGTTTGTCCCCCTCTATGTTTGGGCCCTTGTGGCTAATAATGAAACCGAGGGGCGCATGCAGCCATTCATAACCCCATTATTGTATAACCATCTCATCATATTCGTTCTATGTATTGTCCCCTCTGTGGTGTCCTGTCTGTCCTTGTTTTTGTCCCCCTCTATGTTTGGGCCCTTGTGGCTAATAAAGAAACCGAGAGGGCGCATGCAGCCATTCATAACCCCATTATTGTATAACCATCTCATCATATTCGTTCTATGTATTGTCCCCTCTGTGGTGTCCTGTCTGTCCTTGTTTGTCCCCCTCTATGTTTTGGGCCCTTGTGGCTAATAAAGAAATTGTATGTTTATATATAAGTATATATATGTATTTATGTATGTTTATTTATGTATGCATGTATGTATGTTTGTGTGTGTATGTATATGTATATATGTATATGTCTGTGTGTGTATATATATATATATATATATTTGTATATATTTATATAACGAACGAATATATCTAACAAGTCTATATATATATGTAGGTCTGAGTTGGATTTTTAAATATATTTGTACGTTTTGTTCCGTTTAAATTTAATCCCAATTTTTCAGAACAATTTTATTAAATCAGTCAAATCGCTCATTGTTTATGACTTCTTGCCAAAGATCAGCGAACACATCAATGCTTTGAGCGTACGAATTATCGGGTCGTGACTCGGAGGAGTCATCGGGCCACATTTTCAGCTGTGCGTCCTTGTTGAATGAAACACCTCGTAAAATTGTTTGAGAGCGACTAAGAAACGAAATAATCTGAAGGTACTATATGTCAGGGATATTGTAAGGGCGGTAGAATTTCCCAGCCGAGCTCCTGAACGGCGATTTTGTTCGTTTTAACGATAGATATGCGATTATTATCGTGTTCAAGAAGTAGACTATGTCCGGTCGAGACGTTTGGACCTTAACCCTCGGGTGAAGCTAACGCCTGATGGCCGACAGGGTCGTCAGGGATTCCCATCTTTTGGCTCTATTTCTTAGTGTATTGCTCCCAATCATGGTGGATAATCTCGTCCAATGGAACCTTATTGAAATGAACAGATCAGCCAGAACGGGAAACTTTGAGGTCCTAAAAAACTTTGAGGTCAATGAATGTTCAAAACCGATTTTTTGTAGTCCTTACCCGCATAGCTACTTAACCGTTAACCCCACGAATATCTCGGAGTGGATTTGGGTGTTTTAGAAACTTTATTGAAAGCGAAGAGGAGCAGATGTCGAAGACGTTCATATTGTTTCTACATAAAACTCCATCTTCGTTACGTCTGAAAGCGGAGAAATTTACTCCAATTTCAAATATGTTAAGCAAAACTTGCAGCGAAAGCAATGGAGTTACAAAAGAAACATAAAACAGCAAAATAAAGCTGTTTCAGGTGTTAATAACATTAGTCAGACGTTTATGTGTGTATGGCTGCACATTCACACAAACAACATACACCCGTTTATATATACATACATATATATATGTACATATATGTATGTATATATATATATCTATATCTATATCTATATCTATATATATACACGTTATATATATATATATATATATATATATATATATGTGCGTGTGTGTATATATAAAATTAAGGAGGAGAAAAACAAATTCAAAGATCGATGTGTATATTCATTCAATCCATATAAACTAAATTCTCCATGGCATACAAAATACATACATAGATGCATTCAACTATATGATATATATACATATATAAGTATATGTATGTTTATTTATATATAAAATTTAATAAATACGACAGACTATGCTGATGAGCTTGCAGATTTCCATGTATCCATATACGTGGATATTAACAAGCGAAACTGATCGGTACATAGGAAATCGTTATTATTTCGTATATTTTCATTTGTCTTGCTTATTTTTAATGCTTTTTATTTGAGTTTTTATTTGAGAACACATTCTTCGTGGTAAATAGCGATTTTGACGTCTATATCTAGCATGTTGACCGTCCACTTTTAGTGGTCACGGCGTTTATAAGTTGTTTAAAAATACACAGCGTTAGATTCAATTCAACATTTAAAAAAGACTGGCATGTAAGAAAGGTTTAATAAGAGTTAGGCTAAACCCAGAAATATTTGATGATAAAGTAAAGTCGGCGATAATAGAAAAAGAGACATTTTTTAAAATTGAAAAATGTTTTTTCAACTGTTTGTATAATGCAATATATTCGATACGACAGTTTGCCTGCAATAATAGAACAAGAAGACATATTAGATTACATTACAGATGAACGCCCAGTATAACAGATCTGTATTTTAAATGATTTTACGAGTTTTGGGGGGCTTGTAAACAGTCCATATAATTCATTATACATATTTAATTTTATGACATATTTTTATTTTTATTCTATGTACCCCACGTCCCGTTTTTGTATCGTCCCCTCTATTTTTCGGGCCATCGGGCCTATAATAAAGATAGTAACATTTAAATTTTATTCGTCCAAATATTTTCGTCGATTTCAGACAGCAACCCATTCACTGACAAAATTCCTGGCTTCGTATGTATGTATGTATGTATGTATGTATGTATGTATGTATGTATGTATGTATGTATGTATGTATGTATGTATGTATGTATGTATGTATGTATGTATGCATGTATGTATGTGTGTATATATGTGTGTGTATGTATGTTCCGTCGACTTCGGCGGAATTTGAACTCAGTATGTAACGGCAGACGAAATACCCATTTCTTTACTACCCACAAGGGGCTAAACACAGAGAGGACAAACAAGGACAGACAAATAGATTTAGTCGATTATATCGACCCCAGTGCGAAACTGGTACTTATTTAATCGACCCCGAAAGGATGGAAGGCAAAATCGACCTCGGTGGAATTTGAACTCAGTACGTAACGGCAGACGAAATACCTATTTCTTTACTACCCACAAGGGGCTAAACACAGGGAGGACAAACAAGGACAGACAAATAGAGTAAGTCGATTATATCGACCCCA
Organism: Octopus sinensis; assembly: GCF_006345805.1. Taxonomy (NCBI): domain Eukaryota; kingdom Metazoa; phylum Mollusca; class Cephalopoda; order Octopoda; family Octopodidae; genus Octopus; species Octopus sinensis. The sequence continues at coordinate 2,401,617 of NC_043017.1, read as the reverse complement.
GTGCGTAACTGGTATTTATTTAATCGACCCCGAAAGGATGAAAGGCAAAATCAACCTCAGCGGAATTTGAACTCAGTATGTAATGGCAGACGAAATACCTATTTCTTTACTACCCACAAGGGGCTAAACACAGGGAGGACAAACAAGGACAGACAAATAGATTAAGTCGATTATATCGACCCCAGTGCGAAACTGGTATTTATTTAATCGACCCCGAAAGGATGAAAGGCAAAATCAACCTCAGCGGAATTTGAACTCAG
>NC_043017.1:2391357-2396357 GCF_006345805.1 Octopus sinensis | reverse complement strand
TTGGCCCTAAGATGAAAAAAAAAATACTCTTATATTTTATTATGCAAGTAAATATTTTTCCTGAAATCCTTAATAAGTTATGCTGCAATCATTGCAATCATTTATATAATTAATAAAATTAATAACTTTTCTCATTGATTGGGGTATACAACGTTTACCTAAATTGTTTTTCAGGAGCAACAAAATAAAAAAAAAAAATTACATATTCTTATTTCTTTACTACCCACAAGGGGCTACACTCAGAGGGGACAAACAAGGACAGACAAACGGTTCAAGTCGATTATATCGAGCCTAGTGCGTAACTGGTACTTATTTAATCGACCCCGAAAGGATGAAATGCAAAGTCGACCTCGGCGGAATTTGAACTCAGAACATAGCGGCAGACGGCAAGATGCAGGAGGAAAGAGTGAGAGAAAGTTGTGGGGAAAGAAAGAGTCAGCAGAAGTTCGCCATTACCTTCTGGCGGACCCGCGTGAAGCTTAGGTGTTTCGCTCATAAACACACACATCAGGCTGTCACAGGGCTGGCCCTTTAAGATACAAGTACAACAGAAACAGGAAGAAAGAATGAGAAAACAAAGTTGTGATGAAAACATAAAGAAGGGCTTGCCATCAACCTAGTGGAGATTTAAGAGTTTTCGCTCAATAAACACTCACAACGCCAGGTTCGAGAATCGAAACCGTGATCCTATGTCCGTGAGCCCGCTGCCCTAACCACCGGGCCATTGCGCCTCCTCATTGAATGAACGTCAAAGTGAGTTTAAGCAAACAGTGAATGTGTAAAATTTTCAAATGATAAGTATTTAATGTAACGGAGAGAATTAAGTTAAAACAGTGTGAGAAACCATTAAACCGGCGAAGATTATATATATCATCTGGCCTCTTGCCTAAACTATATATGCTATGCTATGTCTGTCTCTCTAACCCTCTTTCTCTCTCTCTCTCTCTCTCTCTCTCTCTCTCTTTCTCTTTCTCTTCTTCATTGTGTGTGCGTGTGTATATATATATGTATATATGTATATATACATGTACGCATATATATATATATATATATAATATATATATATATATATATTGATGTATATATATATGTGTGCGTATGTGAATATATGCATTACATATATATATATATATATATATGCATATATGCATGTATGTATGTATATGTATATATATATATATATTACACCCACACACAAACACATATATATATACATATATATGGGATCGGCTTTCAAAAGCGCAGATAAATATAGTTAAGTTAATGTATTGAAATATGCTTGTACACATGCACGCACACACACAAATATATATACATATATACATACACACACACACACATAATATATATATATATATAATATATATATATATATATATATATATATATATATATATATATATACATACATACATGGATATTACTTATGTGCATGCGTGTATATATGTCTTTATATATACACGGACGTACAGACTTATGTACGTACATACATAAGTCAGTCTATATTGTACATGAATATTAAACGACCATAAATAATATATATTTATGCATGCATCTGTGAAAATATATGAAGTCGATTTTCTGTTGCGATGGTTGTGTACGAGTGTATGTATGCATGCGTGCGTGTACGCATGAGTATTTGCATATATACATAAATATGTTTGTGTGTGTGTGCTTATTTGTATACATATATATACATACGTGTGTATGTGTGTATGCACATGTGTGTAAGTATGTGGTTATGGGCGAGTGTGGTTGTGGTGTTCGATGATCTATGATATATCTAAATGTCCGTTCACCTGAATGTGCGATACCGTTCACAATAACACGTGTATTCAATATATATATATATCATATATATATATATATATATATATATATCATATATCTTCTCATATCTTGCATTTTCTTAAGTTACTACACATACAGACACACACATACACACATGTATATATATATATATATATATATAGAGAGAAGAGAGAGGGAGAGAGAGAGATTTATGTATGTATGAATGTATGTATGTATCTCTGCTTAACCGTTCAATTTTTTTGTTTCATCTACCCGTAAATATAAATGTATCAATAATATATAAAACCAATATTTAACAAAACAAATATTTCACACAAGTCAAACTCTTCGCACTGATGAACACAGACACACGTATATATATACATATATATATGCTTCTATACATATAAACAGACACACACACACGTATATATATACCTTTATATACTTACATATATAAACATATATTTGTTCTATATTTTGTCTTCGTGCCAATATTCACAAGAAATCATAGCCTCGTTCTATTTAACTGGCGTTTTGCATTCTTTCAACGCATCTAAGCACGAATTTTCACTTTTATTGCATATTTCGCTTTTAATGGTCTTCAGCTCCCATTTAAAGATTTCATGCCTCGGCGAATACTCGGAGGACAAAGATGTGATCTTCGAAGTAAAAGAAAAAAAAAAGGAAAAAGAAAAAAAAATAGTAAATAAATAAAAAAAATACGGACATAAAATATGCTGTAAAATTAATATAATAAATAACGCCTCCGTGTATATATATGTTTAGTTGTATGCTTACATACATACGTACATATATGTATTAATATATATACATATATATACATTGTATATATATATATATATATATATATATATATATATATATATATATATATATATTATATATATATATTATATTTATGTATATGTATTTTTTGTCTCCACATATATTTATGCAACTATTCTTTGTTGGGTTTAAGATACGTATATCTATAAATATTGTTTGGACGTTTACAAAAGAAATCACATGTATATCTTTAGAGGAAAAAGAAAAAAAAAAAAAAAAATCGTGAAGTCTGATGTATATTTACTGGCAATGCACTGACTGTCTTCACGCCAGGAAGTCAATTTCATTCTTTTTCCCCGTTCACATGTATATAGTCTTGCATATACGTATTTTACTCACGGAAATACACATAGATACGTACGTACACCCACACACACACACATACACACACACACACACACACACACACACATATATATATATATATATATATATATATACATAGCTATATATGTATATATATATATGCATATATTTGTTCGTATATATATATATAACGGGAAGGTTTACGAAAATAAACAAAAGACGAAGGCAGGTGGAGTACAAACAAACAATTGTATTAGTATGGCGCTCGGGAATAGAAATAAAACAAGTCTTTTATGTTTCGAGCCTACGCTCTTCGACAGAAAGATACACAGAAAAGAAACACGGAGAGAAACAAGGAGACAAAAATAATGCGTGCAGGAGCTAACGAATCAACATGGCGGTCTCTCTCTCTCTATATATATATACATATATATATATATACATATATATATATACATATATATACATATACATATATATTTGTATATATATATGCATATGTATATATATGTGTATATATATATCGATGTTGGCGATTTTTTTCCTCTGTCTTCCCTTCTCTGGATCTTTCCTTCTCCTATGTTCCGACGAAGAGCTCCGCTTGAAACGTTAAACCCTCCATCTTTCCTTCTCTCCTGAGCGTCCAATTATACTATATTTGTTCCACGTCCTCGCGTTGTTGTGTCGATTTTTTGTGGTTTCTTGTTTGGATTAACTTTATATATATACATGTATGTATGTATACATACATACAATACACGCATACATCCTCGCAGACACACAGACACCTCCTCCCCACCACCACATTTATGTATAATGCTGAGGTTCAAAAGATGGAACAAATTTTCCAAACCGACAGCTACATGGTTTCCTTTCCTTAGAAATAAATATATACTATTATTATTCATGTTTCATTTCATAATCTCTTCCCTATGTATGCACATATACATGTTTGAATGTTTGTGTGTGTATATATATATATATATATATATTTACTCGTTCCAATCATTTAACAGTGGCTATACTGGAGCAAATTCATCTCGTGACTTATTCCTTGTAAGCTTAGTACTTAATCTATCGACACCTTTTGGCCAACCGCTAGATTACGAGCACGTAAATGCACCGGCATCGGCTGTCTAGTGATGTTGTGGGGAGAAATAGACAAACACACACACACATATGTATGTATGTATGTATGTATGTATGTATGTATGTATGTATGTATGTGAGTGGATTTGGTAGACGGAAAATGAAAGAAGCCTGTCGTATATATATATATATATATATATATATGTGTGTGTGTGTGTATGTGTGTGTGTGTTTGTGTGTCTGTGTTTGTCCCCCTAGCATTGCTTGACAACCGATGCTGGTGTGTTTACGTCCCTGTCAATTAGCGGTTCGGCAAAAGAGACCGATAGAATAAGTACTGGGCTTACAAAAGAATAAGTCCCGGGGTCGAGTTGCTCGACTAAAGGCGGTGCTCCAGCATGGCCGCAGTCAAATGACTGAAACAAGTAAAAGGGTAAAAGAGTATATATGCATACAAACACTGACACACAGACACACACACACGCATATATGCTGACGTATGTGTGAATGTGAGTATTGAAAAATATGTGAGTATTGAAAAAATAAATTACTGCGTTCTATATTTATCCGAGTTCTCATGAAATCTCTACAAAACAAGAGAACACGTTACTAAATTATATCGACAGACAACATACGTTCATCACAAAACAAAATTAATCACTTGATTGATGCGCAGACGTGCTATAAATCCGAATATCATAAAACCCAGTTTTGGCGGTAGCGATGCTTGTAGCAATGACATTGATGTTAGTTATTAGGAGAAGACAGTAACACCTGCCATCAACACTTTAACTGGAGAAACAAAGACTTTGATCTATAAAACATTGATGCTGGCTTAGATTATTGACTGAAGAACTTTACTCTTCCAAATTCACTCTGAAGAAACCAAGGAAAACGTGAAACATGAAAGAGAATCAAATTTTGTTTTTGCTTGCAATAAATCAATTGATGGGAAGGCACGTGGC
>NC_043017.1:2376357-2386357 GCF_006345805.1 Octopus sinensis | reverse complement strand
AGTATCAGACAGTGGCTCTCGTGGCTTCTAATCATAACTGATTGGAAGTGTTATCGTGTACATTATTTTGTCTTGGTATAAAAGATGGGCTACAGCATATATATTCTGCTCAATACCACAAATTTGCTTGTCAGTTGTTTGACCATAACCAGTTGAGCATGTCCCTTAGTGGCTGACAATGTGTGCATCTCTGATCACAAGCAGAAGTAATGGGGGAACATCAGAGCCATGTGTTTAGAGGGATTCTTTGGGGTTTGGATAATCTACCCTTAGAAACATTGGTGTTTCATTCAACATCCTTAAACATTCCTTATTCAGGGACCTTTTGAGCGGGATGGGTTACTCGACCAGAAGAAAATACTAACTGGACCCCATCTGCAAGGTCATGTGTTGTGTATCTTGATGTGAGATCACCACGTCGCGCACATATGGTTGTGTTGCATGTGCCTGGTGTACCCTTATCAGACGATAGGTATTTGGGCTTCATATATTTTACCCCAGTGTCACTTTGATGGCATGCACTGCTCTCTCACTCAATAATAATAATAATAATAATAATTAATTCGTTTATTGGCCACAAGGGCTTACATAAAGTTACATTAAAACACATACAGTAATACAGATGGCAAAACCATGACAATGCAATGGGTTTTACAACGTGTAAACAATATAGCAATTAAAATTAAAAAAATTAAAACTCCCAAAAGGGGAAGGGCTTTAAGGACCTCGTGGAGAAACCCACAAAAGCCACGGGTGCCTGAACAACAGGGCATGAGCCCTTCAATAATAATAATAATAATAATAATAATAATAATAATAATAATAATAATAATAATTATAATATCAATCCTTTCTACTATAGGTACCAATGTTGAAATTTTGGGGTTGGGTGCCAGTCGATTACATCGATCCTAGTGATCAACTGGTACTTACTTCATCAACCCTGAAATGATGAAAAAATAAAGTCGACCTGGGCGAAATTTGAACTCCAAACGTAATGACGGACAAAATACTGCTAAGCATTTTGCCCGGCGTGGTAACGAGTCTGCCAGCAACACCACAAGGACGGAGATTTTAGGTGGTGGTGAATGCGGGTTAGTCGATTAGAGAGACCCCAGTGCCAAACTGGTACTTATTTCATCAGACCCGAGAGAATGAATCTCCATTCGAACTTAGAACTAGAACTCAAAGACGGACAAATTGCTTAACCACATTAGTAGTAGTAGTAGTAGTAGTAGTAATGGCTTCACATATTGGCAGACGGTCAGTAATTTCGAGGTGAGGTTGTCAGTCGATTGGATTGACCCCAGCGGTCAACTGCTAGTATTTTATGGACTCCGAGAGGACGAAGTCGACCTCGGCGGAATTTGAACTTACACACACACACGCACGCACGCGCGCGCACACACACACACACTCACACTCACGCCCCCCACACACACTCATATAAAAATAATAATATTAATAATAATAGTAATTTAAATAAGAAATGGAACAGTCAAATTGACATTGCCTGTCTGTCTGTCTGTCCGTCTATCTATCTATCTACATATATATCCATATCTATCTATCTATCTATCTAGCAGAAAACACTCGCTCACATTCACACATCTATCCATCTCTCCCTTTTCTCTGTTTGTATGTATGTATGTATGTATGTATGTATATATATATATATATACACACACACACATTTATATATGCTGGTGTTTGTGTGAGTGTACGTATATCTATCTATCTATCTATCTATCTACCTCTCTCTCTTCCTATCTATCTATCTATCTATCTATCTATCTATCTATCTATCTATCTATCTACCTCTCTCTCTTCCCATCTATCTATCTATCTATCTATCTATCTATCTATCTATCTATCTATCTATCTATCTATCTATATAGACGGATAAACACGTATATAAATACGCGAGTGAATGCCTGTAGAACTTTCGGACGGTCATAGGCTGCTGTTTCTAGCCGACGAAGCGACCAAGTCACGTAGACAGGTGTCGCGCTAGATATACACGTTATAACATCCTCTATAGAAGCAGTCCGGTGGACGTGTTGGTGTGTGGGCGTGCGGCAGATATATAGGTGAGTGTATTAATGAAAGGTGTACTTTACACAGCATCATGTATACTGGTTGATTAATTAATTTTATACACGTCAACAATGAATTAATTAATTACTCTTAAACAGCTTATTTCCTGCAAGATTATCTTCTGATAAAGAATATCGGCTTAAAACTATCATTAGTCTGCTCATTAGAAATAGTCTGGAGTACAGTGGTTGCAATTGCTCCAGCACGCACACACACAAGCACACACACACACACACGCACACACACGCAGACACACACACACACACGCACACACACAGAGACACACACGCACACACACAGACACACACACACACACACACACGCACACATACAGAGACACACACACGCACACACACAGACACACACACACACAGACACAGACACACACACTCGCACACACACACTCGCACACACACACACACGCACACAGGCACGCACGCACACACACACAGACACACACACACACACACACAGACATAGACACTCGCACACACACACATGCACACTCACACACACATGCACACACACATACACACCTACACGCACACACACACATGCACACACACACACATATACTCGCGCAGACATGCATTCATATACAGGTGCGCGCAAGTGCAAACATACACATACACACACATGCGCACACACACAGACATTTGTACACACACATGAATGTACACATGCATGCCCCCACATGCAAACATACATGAACGAGCCACATGAACAGAATTCCGCTCGACATGAAGAACCATGTATATATATATACATATGTATGTATATATATATATGTATATATATATGTGTGTATATATATGTGTATATATATATAAATATATATATATATATATATATATATATATATATATATATATATATATATATATATACTTTTCTGCTGTAGGGACAAGGTCCGAAATTTTGGGGGAGGTGGGGCCAGTTGATTAAGTTTATCCCCAGTATGCAACTGGTATTAAATTTATCGACCCCGAAAGGATGAAAGGCAAAGTCGACCTCGGCAGAATTTGAACTCAGAACGTAAAGACAGACGAAATACCTATTTCTCTACTACTCGCAAGGGACTAAACACAGAGAAGACAAACAAGGACAGACAAACGGATAAAGTCGATTATATCGACCTCAGTGCGTAATTGGTACTTAATTTACTGACCCCGAAAGAATGAAAGGCAAAGTCGACCTCGGCGGAATTTGAACACAGAGCGTATCGGCTGACGAAATACCTATTTCTTTACCACCCATAAGGGGCTAAACGCAGAGAGGACAAACAAGGACAGACAAAGGGATTAAGTCGATTATATCGACCCCAGTGCGTAATTGGTACTTAATTTATCGACCCCGAAAGGATGAAAGGCGAGCTGGCAGAATCGTTTGCACGCAGAGCGAAATTCTTAGCGGTGTTTCGCCTGCCGTTACGTTCTGAGTTCAAATTCCGCCGAACTGAACTTTGCCTTTCATCCTTTCGGGGTCGATTAAATAAGTACCAGTTACGCACTGGGGTCGACTTAACCCCTTTGTCTGTCCTTGTTTGTGCCCTCAAAGTTTAGTCCCACTGTGGGCAATAAAGAAATAGATATCTTGTCAACTCCCTTCCGTATAAAATTGGCTGCAAATGGCCTTCAACCTGGAACCTATCTCTCACCAGTGGCTTCAAGAAGCATCTGGGTCTGGCAGGGAATCATCCGCTTGTTAGGCTGGTGAAACCAGGCTGAAAGCAGCGGAACACATTTTAAAATTTAGATGTAGGTATTTAAGGCCCTTTCATCCAATATATGTAAAGTCTAAATTTCTAGGGGACTGTGCAGAAGAAATTCGATCGTCAAGTCTTAACCATTATACAATATCGAATATTATATCCGTGGGGCATGTTGTTCAGAGTTCACCGAAATCAATAGAACGCCTTACTCTTAATTCTTCTCTGCTATTCCTCCAATCAATTATGCCAGCCTTGCAATTGATCTAGGAATTAGGGGATGAGAGGAAAGTTAATTGACAGATGTCGCCCTACACCCCTATAACCCAGGGTCAGCAAAACCGCAGCACACAAGGGAAGCTTTTGATCAGAGCAGTCAAGGTTTCACACCCGTCTGCGGCAGTGAAATTCCATTACTTTTGTAGTCGCATCACGTTTAAGGTGCAGTAGAAGCGGAAGATGCATCAAACCGGCGACTGGTTTGCATGACCGCATGACTGCATGATCTGCTGTTGATATTCTTTAACAATTGCATTCGGCGTTGTTCATCTTTGCAAACGATGGAAGAAAAAGCATGTGATGTTTTGAAAGCAGTTCCAATCAAAAGCAATCTATTTGAACATGTTATCATTTCAGTAAGTCTGCTCTCTTCAATTAGATATCGTTCGGTTATTTATTGTAGAAAAAGTACGCCAGGTATAAATCGTTAAACATAACGATGTCCAGCGTTTATCTCTTCTCTAAGTGTTTATGTAACTGTGAGGGCCACACTGCTGTGGAACGGAGCTCTTTCAATGCAAATTTGAAAATAGCATTTTAATTACATCACTCACTGAGCAATTGCAAAATAATGTAAACTCGGCTCGCTGCTTTTCCTGTTAATTGGTTGGTGTCTTTGTCTAAAAGCATTTCTGCTGTTTCGCATGTCGCAGCCGGGAGAAGTAAGTGTATGAGATTGAAATAATTTCACCACAAGCACACACACACAACACACACACAGAGACACGCACACACACACACAGACACGCACATACGCTCGTGCACTCACATAAGTATATGTGTGTATTTAATACATTGAAACACACGCGTCTGTGTGTGTTCGTCCGTGTGTGTGTGTGTGTGTGTGTGTGTGTGTGTGTCTGCCTGCATATGTGTGCGCGACAGAAAGAGAGAGAGAGAGAGTGTGTGTGTGTGTTTATGTGTGTATGTAATACATTGAAACACACACGTCTGTGTCTGTTCGTCCGTGTGTGTGTGTGTGTCTGCATATGTGTGCGCGACAGAAAGAGAGAGAGAGAGTGTGTGTGTGTTTATGTGTGTGTGTATTATATGGCTACAGCTGAATTTTGTTCCATTACTTCAAGTCTGATGCAGAAGTGGCATTAAACAAAAGCCATGTCAACGATTTAAGCTTGGAACAAAATGATAATACTAAAAGAAATAAATAGCTAAATGAATAATAATAATAATAATAATATAATAATAATAATAATAATAATAATAATAATAATAGCAGTGCCAGACAGTGGCTCTCATCGCTTCTGATCTTAACTGATTGGAAGTGTTATCATGTACATTGTTGTTTGTTTTTGGTATAAAAGATGGGCTACAGCAAATATTCTGCTCAATACCACAGATTTGCTTGTCAGTTGTTTGACCTTAACCAGTTGAGCATGTCCCTCAGTGGCTGACGATATGTACATCTCTGATCACGAGCAGAAGTAGTGGGGGAGCATCATAGCCATGTGTTGAGAGGGATTCTTGCAGGTTTGGATAATTCACCTTTGGAAACATGGGTGGTTCGTTCAACATCATTAAACAATCCCTATTCAGGGACCCTTTGAGCGGGATGGGTTACTCGACCTGAAGAAAATTCTAACTGGGCCCTACCTGCAAGGTCATGCGCTGTTTATCTTGGTATGAGAATCACCATGTCGCGCACATATGGTTGTGTTGCATGTGCCTGGTGTACCCTTATTAGACGGGTAGTCATGATGGGTATACTGGGCTTCGTATATTTTACCCCAGGGTCACTTTGATGGGCATGCACTGCTCTCTCACTCAATAATAATAATAATAATAATAATAATAATAATGATAATAACAATAATAAAACCGGGCATTGTGTGTATTCATTGAGCCTAAAACGTCTAAAATCCCACGAGTCTCCCGCAGAGGGCGGTGGCAAACCTTGCTGTGCTCTTTCACCACTACTTTCTCTCACTCTTTCCTTCTGTTTCCGTTCTACCTGTATTTCAAAAGGCCAGCGTTTTCAAACTGTGTCACACTGAATCACACCGAGAACTGCGTTAAGGGTACACGTGTCTGTGGAGTGCTCAGCCACTTGCACGTTAATTTCACAAGCAGGCTGTTCCGTTGATCGGATCAACTGGAACCTTCGTCGTCGTAACCGACGGAGTGCCACGACAATATTTTTATATATATCGGCTAAAATATCAAGTGGTGCATTCCTTTTGAATTTGCTCGCTTTAGTTGTACTCATTATATTTGTATACTCTTTTTTACTTACTTGTTTCAGTCATCTGACTACGGCCATGCTGGAGCACCGCCTTTAGTCGAGCAAATCGACCCCAGGACTTATTCTTTGTAAGCCTAGTACTTATTCTATCGGTCTCTTTTTGACGGACCGCTACGTTACTGAGACGCAAGCACACCAGCATCGGTTGTCAAGCGATGGTGGGGGGGGGCGAGACAGACACAGACACAGAGAACATCCCCCCCACATATATATATACACATATATATGACGGGCTTCTTTCAGTTTCCGTCTACCAAATCCCCCCACAAAGCTTTGGTGGGCCCGAGGCTATAGTAGACAACACTTGCCCATGTTGCCACACAGTGGGACTGAACACGGAACCCTGTGGTTCGTAAGCAAGCTACTTACCACACAGCCACTCCTGCGCCTATATAATCTGTAAAAAGAAAATAACACACACACACAAAAACCTGTTTATCATAACTAATATTGAAAAGGTATAGTCTCGCAGTTTCACATAAGGCAAGGAGCTGGCAGATTGGTTCGCACACCGGCAAAATGCTTAGCAACATTTCGTCCGTCTTCACGTTATGGGTTCAAATTCCGCCTAAGTCGACTTGCTAATATATTAGGAATCTAATCTGAAAGTTATCTCTGTAGATTTTCTATAGAAATTAGAGCCGGCATTGAAAGTTATGACGTTTCGTATACGCACACGTCAACGTAAGCAATGCGATCGAAGGCAGAAAAATGGATAATTGGTATATAAGCATATTTGTTCCTTCTTCGCTGCCACATCGAACCTATTAACTATCCACGGATATATTGATCAAATACTCATAAAGTTTAGCAGTGTAACACTATTGGGTAGACGAATTTACATATTAAACACATTCCTGGCAACTGGTGCATACATATTAATGGGGATACAGTATTTAGTTTTGCAACCGTAATGTACGACGCTGAATATACTTGGTAGCACATTACGGTTGCACAACGAAATACGGTGTCGCTGCCAGCAATTAATGTCTAATCTTGAAAAAAATTTTTTAATTGCATTTGTATCCCTGGTGTATTCTTATGTAAGTTAATCGTAAAATAAATATTTTTACCTTTCTTAGTAACTGCCCTTGACCCAACCTTTTGAAATTCAACCACAATTAACGCAAATTAATTTTTTCTCCGTGTTATTACAAGTAGATTCAATATAATTATTAAAACTGTAATAAATCTATATTATGTATATTAGCCCGTGCACTTAATTGAAATTTTAATTAAAACGCTGTGTTTGGAATCAGAGAGAAGAGTATTACAGCAAAGAGTGTAAGATATTGAATCCGACATTCTAAAGACTGGGCCCGTCCATTGTTGCTTTAGACTAATTAGCAGAGTCAGCAGAATTAGCTAAAACCACAAAATGGTTGATACCATTAAATATATTGAAACATAAATATTATCCTTTATAGTTTATATGCTAGCCTTAAGACAAAAGTACGAAAATATGCAATTCTACCTTATTTCTTCTGACGTTGTTGCTAATTATTTGCTGTTGCTAATTACTTGCTATTTAGTACATGCGAAGCGAGCATATATGAACCTCTTCTAGTTTGGCCCTCGTGTGTGTGAATGCGTGTGTTCGTGCCTGTGTGTATCTGTGTAAAGGTTCTCTCTGTGAGTATATAGCGCCGCTTAAAACCAGGTCTCTTACTCTACAATCTAACTGCACAACTTTGCCCTGACGAAAAGTAACATCCAGTAATTTCAATTACACTCTGTTATATGATTTGTGCTAAATTGCACTTTGCTTTCAATCAATATCAGATTACCGAGTGGAAATCTAATCGTCTGTGAAGGCCGCACTCAGACGTTTCTCACGGCCACAGAGTATATGTGTGAGTGCGTGTGTGTGTTTGTGTGTGAGTGCGTGTGTGTATATCTGCATGTGTGTGTGCGTGTACATGTGCGTCTTTATTTGTGTACATGTGTATATATACATACCCCCATAAATATATATATATATATATATATATATATATATATACACGCGCGTGCACACACACGCACATATATATACACTTTACTCTCTTTTACTCTTTTACGTGTTTCACTCATTTGACTGCGGCCATACTGGAGCACCGCCTTTAGTCGAGAAAATCGACCCCAGGACTTATTTTTTGTAAGCCTAGCATTTATTCTATTGGTGCCTTTTGCCAAACCGCTAAGTTACGGGGACGTAAACACACCAGCATCGGTTGTCAAGCGATGTTCGTGGCACAAACACAGACACACAAACACACACACACACATACACACTGATACACACATATATATATATATATATAATTGACTCTCAGATTTAAGGCGTCGTTACCTGAACAGGTACACGGTGTACCACGCATCGGCTGCGGAAGTGATCGCATAGCAACGTGAGATGAAGTGCTCTGCTCAAGAACAGAATGCCACGCCCGGTCTGGGAATTGAAATCACGATCGCTGGATTGTGAGTGCAACACTAAGCCATACGCCCTCACAATAATATATGCGAGCGTGTATTGGGGGGCGCAGTTTGATTTTGTGGTTGGGTGTCTTTCTGTTTATTTTCCACGACCCCTTGACTGCCAGGTTTGCTCTATTAAGTTCCCTGAACCTAGCGGTTCGCTAAATGGCGCTGATACAATAAGTATCAGGCACACAAAATTGCGTAAAGGGGTGATTCATTTGTCTAAAACCCTTCAAGGAAGAGTATGCGAACATCCCACAGGAGACATGCAGGAAGCTTTTGGACATGTACAAGAATCGTGTAGAACGGTCACATCACGTTGAAAGCACCGGTTCTCTTCCGATCACGTCGAGCCTAGTTAGTACTTAGATGGGTGACCGCTGGGGAAACCTACGTGCTGTAAGCGTCACATACTTTTGGCGCAGGTGTGGCTGTGTGGTAAGTAGCTTGCTTACCAACCACATGGTTCCGTGTTCTGTCCCACTGCGTGGCATCTCGGGCAGGTTTCTTCTACTATAGTCTCGGGCCGACCAAAGCCTTCTGAGTGGATTTGGTAGACGGAAACTGAAAGAAGCCCGTCGTATATACACATACACACACACACACAACACATATATATATACATACATACATATATACGACGGGCTTCTTTCAGTTTCCGTCTACCAAATCCACTCACAAGGCTTTGGTCGGTCCGAGGCTACAGCAGAAGACACTTGCCCAAAGTACCACGCAGTGGGACTGAACCCGGAACCATGTGGTTCGTAAGCAAGCTACTTATCACACAGCCACTCCTACGCCTATACTTATTTTAATAGAACTTATTCTGTTTTACTAATACATTTCTTATATCATAAAGTATCTTTGACCTTCTCGTTAATCATCAGCTTGTATCTGTTTCTTTCACACGAAGTTCAACACAGTCTTCTTCCTTCTTTCCTTCCTTCCTTCCTTCTTACCTTCCATTTTTTGTCGCAATTTCTTTTAAAGAAATGATCGCCGCAGTAATTTCACCGCGAAATTTAAACTCCCATTATAACACGTTCATTATTAATATATCGTCCATGACAAGGCTTATCTCACTCAATCAGCCGCAACAACTCTCACACCCTCCCTTTCCTTTGTACCCCACATACATCCAATCGTATTAACAACAACATCATCAGCACGATTAACAGTAACAGCATCCTCGGTGG
>NC_043017.1:2341357-2373857 GCF_006345805.1 Octopus sinensis | reverse complement strand
ATGTCTATATATATTGATTCGTTAGCTACTGCACGCATTTTTTTTCTCTCCTTCTTTCTGTGTTTTTCTCTCTCTGTGTATCTTTCTGTTGAAGAGCGTAGGCTCGAAACGTTAAAGACTTGTTTTATTTATATTCCTGAGCGCCATACTAATACAATTGTTCGTTTGTTTTCACACTGCCTTCGTCTTTTGTTTATTTTCATAAAGCTTCCCGTATATATATTATATATATTATATATATATATGTATATATATTATATATAATGTACAGACAGACATATATATGCATATGTATATATATATATATATATGTACACATACATACATATGTACATACAGACATACATACAATCATTCATACACACACACATAAATATGATCATATGCATATGTGCATGTATATATATATGTGTAATGGGGGTTGTGTTTTGGGGGTTGCGCCCCCACACCACACAAACACATATATGTGCTTGTCTTGAATACAGAAGCAAATTTACGCAAATTGTGTGTGGGTTGATTCCAAGAGATGCAATGAGGAAAAACGGCCACCTCAATACATTTCGCGTTTTTCTGAAGTCCACGATTTACCTCCGTTGCTATTTGGATTCATTACGTGTGTGCCATTATGCAGATTCTCTGAAACGTTGAATATTGTTTCGTAGACAATGCATATTAACCATTCACCCTTGATCTCCAGTAGAAAGCAATGAAGATAACAACCGCACCACTAATAAGCAACGAGAGTCAGGAACCATTAATGATCCTGTTCACTATTTTAGATGCACCATTAACTTTCAGCGAGCCCTGACGTCCCCAAATGTAAGACGCATCAAAGCATTATGGAATATATCCTCGAATTAAGAACAATATATAAACTCTAGAAGTATTGATATCATTTACTGATACGCATTTCTAAATCTGAACGAATACCTGATGCTATCTCATTAATTTCTGTTGTTGCACTGTTAAAGAACACCCGAAGTGGAGCGAATCAAGCCCTATTCTTTTTTCCGTGAGGATTATGTGATATCTCCAATGAAAGGGTATTAATACTAAATGCATTAATACCCTTTACTGATATTCATTCCTAGATGTGAACGAATCCCTGCTGTTATTTTATTAATTTCTGTTGTTACTCTGTTCAAGAACATTCGAAGTGGAGCGAGACGTGCCAACTTCTTTTCCTTGAGGATCATTAGACATATTCTATGAAACTGTACACGAGGTGCACTGTCAGCAAAGCAAGATTTTTTAAGAAATATTCTTCTTTACTAACCATTTGTCTGACAAGTTTGAAAATAAATCACAGAAAAGACCAAAGAGATGGGAAATTGAGAATGTGAACAAGACCTCGTTAACATAATATACAGTCATCGGACTAATTATTTACAAAAGCTAATCAATAACCAGCTGCTACACATTAAGCAATCATCTAACATTCATATATTCACAAATTAATTTAAAATGTTATGGTTCCAGATTCAGTCCTACTTCGTGGCAAATTAGGCTAGAGTCTTCACCTATGACCTCTAGGCTGTTAAAGCCTTTTGGATGAATTTAGTAAGCGGAAACTGAAAGAAGCCCGTTGCACACACACACAACACACACACACACACACACACACACACACACACACTATATATATATATATATATATATATATATATATAAATGGAAAGTTTACGAAAGTAAACAAAAGACGAAGGCAGGTGGAGTACAAACAAACAAATGTATTAGTATAGCGCTCAGAATAGAAAAAGTCTTTTACGTTTCGAGCCTACGCTCTTCGACAGAAAGATACACAGAAAAGAAACAAGGAGAGAAAAAAATGCGTGTAGTAGCTAACGATCTGTCATGGCGTTTTGACTTATATATATATGTATATATATATATATATATATATATATATATATATATATATATAATATATATTCTGGTCGACCAGAAACAAAGGTGGATAATGACGAACTGGAAGCCAATGTCGAGTCAGATTCATCTGAAAGTGGCCGTGAATCATCGTTGTTGTTTGGTGTTAGGAAGCAAACACTATTGACTCACCTAATTCAAGTCGGCAAATGGAAAAATTTGTTCTCACAGGACAGTGAGAACAAAACAGTAAAAACAAATGGTGGGGGCTGTTAAGCCAAGACGATGTGAAGTGGTGAACGCAGGAAAAACGAGCTTTGAGAAGAGACAGATAAAATCGTGTCTTATCTTTAGGAAAGAAGTGACTGGCACTCCAACACTTACGACGACGAGCGTTCCACTCGATCCAATCAACGGAACAGCTTGCGCGTGTGATTAACGTGCAAGTGGCTGAGAACTCCACAGATAGGCGTACATACTTCACATAGTTCTCAGATAGATTCAGCGTGACACAGAGTGTGACCAGGCTGGCCCTTTGAAACACAGGTACTACTCATTTTTATCAGTTGAGTGAACTGAAAGAACGTGAAATAAAGTGTCTTGCTCAAGGTCTCAATGCGTCGCCTGGAATTGAACTCGCTATCCAGCGATCGCGAGACGAATACCCTGACTACTAAACCACGTGTCATATATATTTTTTCAGAAAGAGATGTACTGAGTAATCTTTTGGTAAAAGTCTAATATATTTGTACTTTTGAGTAATCCTTCAGTTTAATCCCAAACTCTCTTTATTCTAACACGACATAAAAATAAACATAAATTCAAATCTGCATAGACACTCACACACACACACACACAAAAAAAAACATATATACATAGAGAGAGAAAGTGAGAGAATGAGAGATTGATAAAGACATTGATAAATAGATAAAGACAGACAGATGAATGGGGGGGGCGGGAGAAAGATAGACATGTGTACTGAACAATGAATTACATCTGACATTTAATACAGTGTGCCTAACTAGAAATGTCCATGCCGTAAAATACACAGATAAGCAGAGAGACAGACAAGCGACCACCAGAAAGGCAGCTAGGTAGACGCATAAATATTTACATATATATATATATAATGCATAGAAGAATTGTGTGGAGGCGAAAAGATAATTATAGTCACTGATATAAAATCATTTATATTATTTTGTTAAATACAGCAGGCTTCTCGCGACATCTTCTAGCCTTATTGTGACCTCATCAGCAAAGCATATGTTTCGCAAAATTAACTGAAGTGATTAATGCTGTACGAATCGCTAAGTAAATGAAAAAATATATCCATTGGTTGAAAGTAGAAGTTATAATTGCATACATTTTGTAATTATTTTACTTATAGCACCTGTTACAAATTGCAACTGATTTACCGAAGGTATATTCTTTTCCTATCTTGGCACAAAGCCCGAAATTTTTTAGGAGGGGCCAGACGATTAGATCGACCACAGTAAGCAACTGATACCCGACGGAATTTGAACTCAGAACGTAAAGGCAGACGAAATACCTATTTCTTTACATACATGTATACATACATACATACATACATACATATACAGGCGTATGTACGTACGTACATACATACATACATACATACATACATGCATACATGTGTGTATGCATACATACACACATACATACGTACATATATATGACGAACTAACTGTTACTTTCTCAGATGCAGCAGGGATTTTTGTCAGTGAACAGGTCGCGGATTTTAGCGACGAAAATATTTTGACAAATTAAACTTAAATGTTGAAGTGAATCGAACGGTTTTTGTGTGTTTCTTAAATGGCTTACAAACACCTTCCACGCTGCAATTATATATATACATATCTTTGTATATGACAGATGTCTACCTGTGCTCTCATAATAGCTCCTATGCTATTTCTTGCTCGCTGCAATAAATTATTCTCAGCATGCCGAATTAACTGCATGGCATTGTTATATAATGCGGCTCCTTGTGTAGCGAAGAATGAATACACTAATTAGGAGAAATACTTCACCGGAGGAGATTTTATAATTTAATTAACTCATTGCTACATATGTTTCGGCATGATATTTATTTTTGTAGGACCGTCTCACCTTAATATGGGATATCGTGTGTGTGTGGTGTGTGTGTGTGTGTGTGTGTGTGTGTGTGTGTGTCTTTTGGCGTTTGTCACTGCACCACTTCTTAAGAATTGGCTGTAAAATATATTGTAAAGGTATTCACGGTTCATCTAGCAGCGGGGGTGAGGTGCCCGTCCCATCCGCATCATATTTATCTTCATTTCATTTACCATTTTTCAGCCATCTTTATGTCCCCGCATGTCCGTTGTATGCCCCTTCTATAAATTAGGCCTTGTGCCTATAATAAAGAGATAACCTCTTAACAATTGCTGCTGTTTTATTTACGTCCCCTTAACATCACAAGTTCAGCAAAGAGATCGATAGAATAATTATATGCGCACAGGTATCGATGTAATCCATTCAAGACGGTGCTTCGGTATAGCTGCAGATCAATGACCAAAACGCATAAATGGCAAAAGCTAAAAGAAAATATTTCAAACATATCACCCTCAAAATACGAAGCGATTCCACAAGCGATTCTGCTACAGATAGAACAAGAGACGTGAGGAGATGGTCACACAATCAAGGAACAGAGAGGAAAGATCAACAGAGCAAAGCGACAAGGTGTTCGTAGAATGTGTAAGAAATGCGTTGCAAGGAAGAAATAAGTGAGGCTAGAAATAAACAAAACTAATGTATCATAAGAAGAGATGAGAGATTATAATCCGTAGAGAGGCTTATTTATTGAGAAATAGATGAATGCTAATGGACGGTAATGGCCGGAGAAAAAGTGGATACACGTAGGCATGCATGTCTGCATACATAAAAACGCGAACACACACATATGTGTACATACATAGCCGTACACATACATATAGATATGTATACATGCATGCCCATATATATATATATACACATATACACACATATATACATATATACATATATATACATATATGTACAAATATACATACACATATATATGCATATACGTACATATTCACACACATATATATATACATATACACATATATACACACACATATATACATACATATACACATATATACACATACATATATACATATATACACATATATACACATACATATATACATATATACACTTATATATATATATATATATATATATATATACATACATATATATATACATATACTTATATATATACATATATCTTCATATACATATATATATACTTATATATATATGCATATACATATATATATATACTTATATATATATGCATATACATATATATATGCATATACATATATATATATATTTATGCATATACATATACAGATATATATATATATATAATATATATACATACATATATATATAATATATATATATAGAGAGAGAGAGAGAGAGAGAGAGGAGAGAAGAGAGACGAGAGAGAGAGAAAGAGAAAGAGAAATCTATACATAGATGCAGATATATATATAGATATATATATATGTATACACGTATATAGATATATTCAAATGAAGAGCAGTTATTAACTCATAATACCAGACAGTTTTGGATTGAAATACGGAAACTGAAGAATGAACACCGCTGAACGGAGCACGTGATTTAATATGATAGAGAATCGGGGTCGTTAGCTGTTTGTATGCAACTCTATGTTCGTGTCACTCAGTTCTCTACGACCGAGTCAACCTTCGAGGGAACAGGTGTCTTCATATGAAATACTCTCACGCACGCACACTCACACTCACGCTCACGCTCACGCACAGAGGCACCGTCTTTTTGCTTCTTTTAATTGTTTCCCTCGTCGGACTGTTGTCACACCGCGGCGTCATTTTGAAGAATTTAGATAGATAAATCGAATAGAGCAATTATTCTTGGGTTTCTGGTTTCTACTATATCGGTTTCATACGAAAAACTAGTTCGAAGTCCAATAATAAAACAGGAAAAACTAAAAAGCAAGGTATATCAACAACTATTTAGGAGGCGCAATGGCCCAGTGGTTAGGGCAGCGGACTCGCGGTCATAGGATCGCGGTTTCGATTCCCAGACCGGGCGTTGTGAGTGTTTATTGAGCGAAAACACATAAAAAAGCTCCACGAGGCTCCGGCAGGGGATGGTGGTGATCGCTGCTGTACTCTTTCACCACAACTTTCTCTCACTCTTACTTCCTGTTTCTGTTGTACCTGTATTTCAAGGGGCCGGCCTTGTCACTCTCTGTGTCACGCTGAATATCCCCGAGAACTACGTTAAGGGTACACGTGTCTGTGGAGTGCTCAGCCACTTACACGTTAATTTCACGAGCAGGCTGTTCCGTTGATTCGGATCCACCGGAACCCTCATCGTCGTAACCGACGGAGTGCTTCCAATCAACAACTATAAACTGAAAACAGACTCAGTGTTGTTTGCTGATATTCGAACACACATACCTGCTTTTCAAATGAATATTTATTATCATTATTAATTTATTTACTTGCAAGCGAGAGACATTAAGACTTGTTATGACAAGTTTCAGAATAAAATAAACAAATCGTTTCTTTGATATTGGCCTTAAGCTTGATGATGACATTTCAAAGTGGAGGAGAAGTGCAGAATATCTCAGTGAGATATAAAAGCAAAGAGAAGCTGGAAAATATCAGCGAATACTGGAAACTGAATCGAATGTTTGGTTGAGAAATAAGAAATAATGAAGAAAACACGTTGAAGTGTTTCGAATGCCAAAACACTCAAATTAACCGGGATAAATATCATGACTTTTACTAAGCGAATGGTGCTTCAGATGGGCTTGAACCTTAATAGACATAGTTGGAAACAACAAGCGAAGGGAGAAGGAAATTCAGAATAACAACTGTGAGTATGTATACGCGTATATATGTATATATATAAATACATATATATATATATATATATATACATATTCATATACATGTATATGTATATATATACATATATATATATATATATATAAATAAATACATATATATATATATATATATATATAAATAATATATATATATATATATATACATATTCATATACATGTATATGTATATATATATATACATATATATATATATATATTATATATATATATATATATACTATATATATATATATATATACATATATATATACATATATATATACATATATATATACATACATATAATGTATATGTATTTATATATAATAATAATATATATAACATATATATATATATACATAATATATACATATAATATAATATATACATACATATATATATATGCATACATATATATGTATATGTATTTATATATATATATATATATATAATAATATTACATACTATATATATATATGCAACATATATATGTATATGTATTATATATACATATATATATATATATATATAATATATATATATATATATATATATATATATATATATATTAATGTGGATGAGTGTTTACGATTTGTGATGTATGAATATGATAATCAGAGAGGGGAGAGAAGTTGGTGGCTGAGTAAGAGATTAAGGCCGAAGGGTTTTGGTAGCCATTGTTTATGACTGGTGTTGGATGAACGGTAAACACAAGATATTATCGATATCGCTCGATATCGGGTGAACTATATGTTACAAACACGAGTATTATACTCCTGCCAGCACGTGTTTGTATTATATCTAACGCCATGCTTTATAGAAGAAGTGAGAATGCGAACGAAAGGCAAGGAGTCTGGAGAAGGAGCGAAAGGTTAAAAGATACACAAGTGAATTTATATCTATCTATATCTATATCTATATATATAGAAAGATAGATAGAGGGAAAGAGAGGGGATTAGGGGTAACTAGGATTACGAATCAACAAGTCGTTAGATTACACAAGTAGGTTTATGTCGACTCTAGTATTTCTTCGATGGTGTGATTATGTGCAGCGACATCTTTCGGTGTAAATCGATATACACGCGGTGTAAACTTGACTATTAGTTGACTGGCAAAACACACGCAGAAATACGTAACATATACACGCACTCATATATTTATGTATAGATACTGAGCTATATGTATACTCTTTACTCTTTTACGTGTTTCACTCATTTGACTGCGGCCATGCTGGAGCACCGCCTTTTAGTCGAGCAAATCGACCCTAGCACTTATTCTTTGCAAGCCTAGTACTTATTCTATCGGTCTCTTTTGCCGAACCGCTAGGCTACGGGGACATACACACAACAGCATCGGTTGTCAAGCGATGTTGCGGGACAAGCACAGAAACACAAGCACGTACACACACACAACACACATATATATATAATATATATATATATATATATTATATATATATATTATATATATATATTATATATAATATATATATATATATATATCTATTTTGCAATTAAGGACAACTACTTAATAAGGAAACTTAACAAGAAATTGTCAGGTAGATAGCGTAAAAACCTCATAGAGAAAAAATTTCGAAAATAATTATTTCTTATTGAACATATTAATTTATATATAGAGGGCATAATTATACATACATGCCAGGAGGCATTATATATACATGCCAAACGCTAAGAGGGACAATCAGTTCATTTCTACCAAAAATATTACTAATCCCACCGAATGCAACTTTTCAAAGTAAGACATTTAAAAATATATAGGCCCTGTATCACAGTGATTTCATACTTAAGTAATCATCAGCAGGCCTGATGTATTAGCTGTTCGGCTTAAGCGAGGCAGGGTCGTTGTTTATTTATAATAACATCAGGCCTGCTGATGATTACGTAAGTATGAAATCACTGTGATACAGGCCTATATATTTTAAATGTCTTACTTTGAAAAGTTGCATTCGGTGGGATTAGTACTTTTTGGTAGAAATGACTGATTGTCCCTCTTAGCGTTTGGCATGTATATATAATGCCTCCTGGCATGTATGTATAATTATGCCCCTCTATATATAATATATATATATATATATATATATACAACAATGTGGTCGACTCTTGCGCTAAAAATAGATCTGCTATGGTCTCAACCACCAAAAATTGTTTCCAAGGAGAATTAGCACAACTTTTAACGTAAACGAGCAGGGCAAATGAAAAATAACAAAAATGTATTTTTAGCGCAAGAGTCGACCACATAGTGGACACTCGCTTATATTTGTGTATAAATTTTTATTGTATCCCTGGTTTTTATGCGCTACCCACTTGGTGTTAAATTGATGGTATTATTAAATTAATATCCAATTTTTTCACCCTTATTTTTGATATATATATATATACATATATACGACGAGCTTCTTTCAGTTTCCGTCTACCAAATTCACTCAAGGCTTTGGTCGACTCGAGGCTAATGCTTCTGCCAGCTCGCCGCCTTAAATGATAGAGAAGCAATACCCATTGGTCTATTATAAGATGCTATGTTAACTGCTGCTTGATTTCTGTTCCCGATAGCATCAGTTTCGGCTGATATCTATTAAATCTTTACAATCTTGTTAATTATTTTCACAGGCGCAGGAGTGGCTGTGTGGTAAGTAGCTTGTTTACCAACCACATGGTTCCGGGTTCAGTCCCACTGCGTGACAAAGCATTGTGAGTGGATTTGGTAGACGGAAACTGAAAAGAAGCCCGTCGTATATATGTATATATATATATATATATGCGTGTGTGTGTGTTTGTCCTCCTAGCATTGCTTGACAACCGATGCTGGTGTGTTTATGTCCCCGTTACTTAGCGGTTCGGCAAAGAGACCGATAGAATAAGTACTGGGCTTACAAAAAGAATAAGTCCCGGGGTCGAGTTGCTCGATTAAAGGCGGTGCTCCAGCATAAAAGAGCTATCTGGAGCCATGTAATATAAAAAAAAGAAAAGAAAAATAAGAAAACAGCGCGAAAGCTCTGTTGATTACTGATGAAGAAAATGCTCTTAAGCGTATTATGATGGAGAAAATGAAACTGAGTGACGATAAACAAATGTATCTTAATATTTAAATATGTTGAGCGAGAGAAATAGCTAAGGTAAGTTATCCGTCAGCAAAAAATCAGCAAAGGTCAAGGAAGTTCCGGGGCAATGTCTTAAATAGAAGTGTAAAAGGTCAGCAAATGAAAAAGAAAATTCGAGAAGACGATTGGTGGTTTACTGCGTTGGCAAAAATATATTTGTTTACAAAAGTTTGTATTCCTGCGAGGGACGAGAATCCGAATGAATTGAAACATCAAGTTTTAACTGTCGGCCCACGATATGCTGACGTATGCGCATAACGGAAACCACCCAAGTGTAAGACTTGTACTGATGTGATATAATAAGTTATCAATCTGTGTCTTGCATTGGAGCAGAGCAGCACATCTGTAGAGAAGCAGCGAGAGATGGGAGATATAATTGATTTAATATACCCCGTTGTATACGTTCTGAGTTCAAATTCCGCCGAAGTCGATTTTGCTTTTCGTCCTTTCACGGTCGATAAATCAAATACCAGTTGGGTACTGGGTGGGGTCGATATAATCGACTTACTCCCTCCCCCAATATTTCAGGCTCTTGTGTCTTTAGCAGAAGGGATCATTATTATTATTATTATTATTATTATTATTATCATTATTATTATTATTATCATTATTATCATGATCATTATTATCATTATTATTATTATCATTATCATTATTATTATCATTATTATTATTATCTTTATTATTATTATTATTATTATGATTGTTGTTGTTGTTGTTGTTGTTGTTGCTATCATCGTGGTTGTTGTTATTACTGGATTTTGTTATATGATAGAAAATTCCGCCATATTAAATAGACGTATACGATTTATAACGAGGAAAATTAAAACAAATTATAGTTTATGTAAAATTACAATTTCTGAAATATTATTGTTTACTGCATACTTTAAATAGTTTCCGTTTATCGTGCTGTTCATTAAACTATATATGTATCCATATTTTTCTTCAAACACACACTCCTAGAAGCCTACATACATGTATAGAAAAAGGGGTTATGACGGAGATGGGGGTACTATTAAATTAGGCTAAAATTAGGCTTTCCTTTTTATCTTAAAGTTTTATTCAAGTAGAACTAATTAATGACCAGATGGCAAATCGTTTAAAAGAAATAAAGAGTATGATGAATGTACTAACTTGGTAATGTAAAAGTTAATGAAAAATATTCTGTTACCGACAGTTTTTATGATAACTTATGAAATATAATATAGTGAAACTAAGCGTTTTATCGCCGCATGGTTTAGTATGATTGAAAAGTCGATTTATTTTTTGAAAAAGAAAATTATCATAATATAAGGAAATGTACGAAATACATGCTGGAAGCTGAAAGAAATTTGCAATTTGTAATTATAAGGAATCTGTGTATGTTAATTGTGGTTAGCAGTAATGGAATTTTAAGGTCTGTTTAAATGACGTTTTTCATCATTGAAACCAGCTTGAAAATCTAAATAAAGTTAAACATGTATATCCGGTTAATAACATCCTTGATAACGCACACAAACACACACACACACACACACTCACACCTATGTTTTCTTCTGTGAATGTTTATGTACTAAAATATTTTTTTATAGTTAACTAGCAGTATCGCTCGGCGTTGCACGGGTTTGTTTCGACCCTTTAGAATTGAAATTTTTGAAAAGTAAAAATTTTGCATTATGTAGCTTGTTATTCTCTTTAAGTAACATTTTTCTGGTTGAAATACACCGAAAAATGGCGACACAGCAGTCAAAAAAATCGTAAAAAATAGGGATTTTCATAGAAAACAATGCTTTTTTTGATGTAAATAATTTTTGGTGTTACCATGATCCGATTTGAATTTTTTCTTCTACGGAAGGAAAAGTAAGCCTTCTTCTATCATACTCTCAATTTCGGTCAACTTGAGCCGCAGGGTCTCGGAGGAGATAGTGTTAGTTGAAGGCTACCAAACCTGCCATACACAGACAACTTCAGTTTTATATATATAGAGATATATAACTGAAAAACGAGGAAGTTAATCGTAACGTTTTAAACAGTTTGTGGAATATGGAAAGAATAATGGTTATTCCACAACTGCCTAAGCATGCATAGAAGACAGGGAAACCCAAATATATAAAATATACGTATGTGTATATGTTTGTATTGTCCGTCTGTGTGTGCGTTTACATTATATATATATATATATATATATATAGTAATCTCTCGCCATATCGCGGCTCACTTGTCGCAGTTCCCTACAATTGCATTATTATTTAAGCTTACGTCGATTCCTCTGTGGTGTTGGCTTGCATCTCTAATAAAATAAATGTTTACAAGTTATAACAATAATAAAAAAACATAACTTACTGTACATCATTGTTTCTGCTTCGCAGATTTTCACTTATCGCTGTACCACCTGCGATAGTCGAGGAATTACTCTCTCTATCCGTCTCTCTCTCTCCCCTCACACACACCCATACATACATATATTTATGTGTATATATATATATATTTTTCTTCTAGTTTCAGCTCAGAGCTGCGGCCATGCTGATGCACCGCGGTTTTGTGCTACACTGTTATTGCGAAGAACCTCGTCTAATATGTGGCACTTGGTGAAGAATGGAGTTTGATAGAGCTACTCTCATTTGCACCTCTTGCCGTGAGGTAGGTTCATCTGGGACTCTTGACAGGAAGATGTCCAGCTTTGATTTAAAAACCGCTACATCTACTTTGTGCAAGTTCCTCAGACTCTTTGGGAGAATATTAAAAAGCTGTGGGCCCTTGAAACCCAGGCTGTTGCAGAAACTGGTCCTGAAGCGTGATGGCATTACTGGGATCTTTGGCACTATGCAGTGTCGTCCCGTTCTAGCATTGGTGTAGCTTACAATGCCAAAATTTGGCACAATTCCTTCCAGGATCTTCCAGACATATATATATATATATATATATATATATATATATATATATATATATATATATATATATATATATACATATATAACGGGAAGCTTTATGAAATAAACAAAAGACGAAGGCAGGTGGAAAACAATATATAACCAAAAAATAATAAGCAACAAGAATGGATCGGTAGTTTAGTACAATTGTTTCATGCTATAACAATTTATTAAAGCTGCAAATATTACAGCAAATATAATGTCAAGTAATCTTCAGCTAAATTTCATATAGGTTTTCCAAACATCTTAGAGAGTGTAAATATACTTATAAAGTTATAGATGTGAGCTCCAGGAACTTGAGGCAAGATTCCAAGCAGACCATATATGCTTTCCAACAATACAAAGTTCTTAAATTCATTAGTGACATCCCAGAGAAGGTAAATATACTCATAAAGATGTGGATATAAATTCCAGGAAACATGAAGAAAGATGCCAATCAGATCACGGTTAAGTTCGCATCTAACTGTTGCAAACAAATTTCTATAGTAGTAGGAATGAAAGCGGGGTAGGTCAAGGAAGCTGACTGGCTAGAGAAAAGAACAGAAGGAGAAAAAAATATATATGGGGGTGTAAAAGAAACAAAGATACTAAAAAGGAAGTATCTATGCTTAATGGTATTTTTGCCTGCCGCTACGCTCTAAGTTCAAATTCCGCCGGGGTCGACTTTGCCTTTCATCCTATCGGGGTCAATAAAATAACTAACAGTTACGCACTGGGGTCGATGTAATCGACTTAATCTCCACCCCCAAGCTGCCCATGCCGCAAAAATTATTATTATTATTTTGATCATTATTATTATTATTGTAGCTGGCAAAACCATTACCGTGCCGGAAAAAATGATTAGCGATGCTTCTTCCGATTTCGTGGTCTTGATTCAAATGCCACCGCAGTCGATTTAGCCTCTTATCTTCTCGGGGTCAATAAAATAAGTACCAATTAAGCACTGGGGGCCGATGTTATCAACCAACTCTCTCTCTCTCTCTGTCTCAAAATTTCAGGCAGGATTTTTACACTTGTTACACTTGTTACTCGACAATATTTCAACTTGATATTGATGTAAATTGTTCTTAAAAGTATTTCAAAACGAGAAATACTGATGTTTTGATGTAAGAATATTATCTGCAGTTATGGAGGAAACGACATCGTTTTCATCATTACGGCACATGTGGATGTTAGTTTAAAAATTACAAAATTATATTCAGCTATTTCATTAATTTTGTGTTAGGTATATATTTTATCTTCTCGTGATCATCACTTCTCATTAAGGTCTCATTAAAATAGGAACCATTATCTTTAAATGTTCTTTCATTAATTGAGATTCAAAATTTTGATTGCGATGTTTCTGACGAGAATATGTAATAATTATAGATTTAGTTTAGATAAAATTATTTATATTCTATAAAGGTACATTCAGCTTATTAAGGTGGGGGAAATAATGACCAAGGTTAAAATTTAGAACAGGCCCAAGAAAATTAACCATTTGTATTATTCTATCAAACGTACCTTGCTATACTCAAAAAGACCTGCTCTTCACAGCAGAATTTTCAGTGCTACGTCACCTGCCGAGGTG
The DNA here is from genome assembly GCF_006345805.1 of Octopus sinensis. Classification (NCBI taxonomy): domain Eukaryota; kingdom Metazoa; phylum Mollusca; class Cephalopoda; order Octopoda; family Octopodidae; genus Octopus; species Octopus sinensis. The sequence goes on along the minus strand of NC_043017.1, from coordinate 2,359,443 downwards.
CCACTAAAAAATCACCCGTACTGGCGACACATAAAAAGCACCAGAGCTGGTGCCACGTAATAGCACCTGTGCCGTCGTCAGGTAGGAAGCACCCAGTACACTCTGTAAAATATTTGACATTAGGAAGGACATCCAGCCGTACAAACCAAGCCAGTTAGACTCTACACTGGTGCATCCCCTGGCCTTCTTTACCAACTCTGGTCAAATCATCCAACGCATACCAGCCTAGAAAACAGACATTAAAGTATGATGATGATGAGGACGGTTATAATGATGGTGTGATAGTGAGGTAATAATTCCTAAAAGTTTTCCAAGTTCTATATCAAACGCAGAGGAATCAATGGTAGTGAAATAAAAAAAAGTTAATCTGTTGTAAGGCACTACATATATTCGGGAAATACTTATTTAAATCATTTGAGAAGAATTAAGTCAGCAAACCAGGAACCTCAGCTGAATCGAAGTGCCAGCAGTAATACCAAAATTCTCTAATTTAGACTTTATGAAAGTTTCACATCTGCAATTCCTTTTACATTGAATTAAGCAATCATGTTTCAAAATTCAGCACTGCAATCTGTAGATATTTGGTAAGAAAAACATATTTTAAATACACGTACACACACACACGCATAACAGATATATATATAAGTTTATGTACATATACACATATATATGTATATGTGTGTATATAGGGTCACCTAAGGCACAAAGACCAGTCACAGAATCATGTAGACCCCACCTATATAAGAAAAATTAAGACCAGCCATGAACAACTGGAAACACAGTGGTTACTATACCAACACCAGTCTGCGCATTCACCTCCCTTCTTCCTCCAAGTTTCTCCTTTATTCCCACTCATCTGATCAACGGCTTTTCCAAATACCGCTTTGTCCATATGTCCTGAAGAAGGAGTCATAACCCCCGAAATATCGAAATGCAAAACAAAGCTGCAACTTTCTTTTGTTTTCCTTTTCCTTATTTTATAACTTCCCGAAATATTTCTGGCCTCACAAAACTCCCTAACAAGTCAGACTATGCAATGCTTCGCCAAAACTACTTTCAGTATGCATGAATATATATATATATATATATATATATATTATGTGTGTGCGTGTGTGTGTGTGTGTATCAGGCATATAATTACTTACCTGCATTACAGATAATGTAATTCAAATTATTATATAATTCAAATAAGTGCTGTGGAAGAATTTCCAGACGAAACCTTAGCTGTTCATCCCTTGGGTAGACACATAATGTGTAAAGCTCTGCCTTCAGTTAAGAAAAAAAAACATGCAACCCAGACATACATACATATTTACATACATATATACATACATAAATACATACATACATATAGATATATACATATATACATATACACGTATGTATATATATATATATATATATATAATATGTATATTTAAATACGTATATATATACATATATACTTGCATAAACGCATATACTTACACACACACACACATATATATATATAAATGGAGTTTAACGCAGGTTTTATTCAAATTCTTTTACTTCCGACACATGTTTCGAAGACATCACTGATATTATTCCAAAGGAGTAAAGTGGTGTAAAACAGTGACACAAAGACACATACCCATACAAACACACACACACACACACATTCATATACACACACAAACACAATCAAGTATGATGTATACATACATACATATAAACACACACACATATACATATATATATATGTATATATATATATATGTGTGTGTATGTATGTATATGTATATATATATATATATATATATATATATATATATGACATTTCATGTCTAATAGCTCATTAAAAATTGCGGCTTTTCTAAATAAATAATTAAAGGGAGATTGTTAACAGAAATATACGAAGAGCAATATCTTTGAAGATACGAAAGCCTTGGTGGAAACGCCTTTATTTAAAGCTTTAAGAATTGATTATCACTTAACACTTCCTTTATCTCCATGTGTGGGCGTGTATGTATATATATACATATGTATATATATACATATATATATATATCACTATGTAAGCATGTATATATGTATATATGAATACGTGTGTGCATAGATATATATGAATCTCTCTCTCTATATATATGTGTGTTTGTGTGTATGTGTGAGGGTTTGTGTGTATGTCTTCGTATATGTATATATGTATATATGTATGTATGTATGTATGTATTCGAGAGGCGTGTGTGCGCTGGCTAAAAGTAAACATTTAAGTTTGAAATATGGAAGAGGTAATTAAATTGGGAGTTAAGAACGCTAGTAATTTGTATGTCGAAAACAGATGTCTGCAGAGCGCACATCAAAGCAGTAAGAAACTCTCGGTTTAAGGTATGGGTAATTGTGGTCACGCTCACATAGTTACACACTCGTATCCACACGTACACACACACATATACGCACGCATATACTCACACATATGTATATACAAAATATGTGTATACATGTATGTATATATATATATATATATATATATATATATATATATATATATATATATATATGATAGATATTTAGATAAATAGATATGCATATATATATACACATATAGAATTAAGAGGAAGGACCACTAAAGTGGACACCTAATATGCAAAACATAGATGTCAAATCGCCATCACCATACATTGTTCGTGGTATGGCGATTTGACATCTATTTTTGCATATTATGTGTCCATTTTAGTGGTCCTTCCTCTTAATTTTATATATATATATATGCATATCTATCTATACTATCTATCTATTTATCTATCTATCTATCTATCTATCTATCTATCTATCTATCTATCTATCTATATATATATATCGAGACAAAACCACTATTTTAAAACCAACAAGAAAAGACTTAATCAATACATAAAATTTTATGTATTGATTAAGTCTTTTCTTGTTTGGTTTTAAAATAGTGGTTGTCTCGAATTATATTATAAATATGTTACTATAAAATTGGATTAACCCTAATCTGATTTTTCCCTGTAATTTTGGATTCATTCCCTAATATTTATTATTTCTATATATATATATATATTATATATATATATATATATATATATATATATATAGATGTCTCTGTCTGTGTGTGTGTGTATGCATGCGTGCAGCCAAATGATAGCCGCTGTCCCGTATGTATCGTAAGAGTAAAAGATACATGAACATATACATCCATGTCATTGTTCAGTTTTATTTCAAGATATCTTGCCAATAGAGAAGAAGCTCGTTTCTAAACTTCATTGGAATTTCAACATCAGTAACAAGATATTTTTGTCTATGTACGTATGTACTTCGTATGTCTGTCTTTCCGTATCTATGTATGCATAAGCGATTTAATCAGGTCCGTTTCTTCTGTGTTTCCTGTTGAAACAAGTAAAAGTATATATATATATGTATATAAATATGTATATATATATATATATATATATATATTATATATAATATATATATATATATATATTATATATACATATATATATATACATATATATATATATATATATACATATATATGTATATATAATATATATAATATATAATATACATACTTACATATAAATCGTTATGATGAATATGTTTGAGATATTTCCCAACATATGAAACTATTAGTAGCACTTAAATATATGTATTGTGTCCTTTAATTAGATAGTATATATAAATACGTATGTATATAATTATATATACGAGTGAGGGTGTCCTGAAGAATTTCAGGCTTTGGGTAGAAAAAAAAAATAAAGCATCGGTTAATTATGATTTTACTCAAAATATTCCCCTCGCAGATTCACACATTTATTACAGCGGCCCTTCAATTTTTCTAAGCCTTATAAAAGCACTTGGAATGTTTGGCCTCCAACCAGGCGTTTCGAGACACCCTTCACGCCAAGAACTTTTCAGAACCCCCTTGTATATATGTAAGAATATGTATGTGTATTCGGTGTATTTTTCGTATCTGTTTTCAAGAATACTTCATGAAATATTTTCCCCGATCAATTATTAAGTAGTTGACAGTTACATAAAAATGTCTGCTTCATTAGAGAATTGTTTACATTACACAAACATGACAGCCAATTTACAGAAAGGATATATCTCCATTTATGAGAGCTAAATGTAATGAAACTCTCTACAGATTTACGAGGTTCATCCCAGAAGTTTTGAGATTTTTTTTATAGGAGAGGCAATTAAAACTCTTCTAGCCAATTGTAATTTTAGTATAACATTACTATACATCTATAGTAATGACATGTCAGTATAGCTGACATGTCAACTTTTGTCATTTCAGATTTAACGAGACTACTTTGACTGTAGTTTCAGCTGATTCTATTAAAAACTGCTCATCACGGGTGACGTGTTAGCTGAACGCAGTTGGGATTTGTCTTGCCAAAAATGCTTCATCTGCAAAGGCTGCTGTGTCAGCTCAACAACGGGGTAATCCGGTTGGCGGGTCTTGCCAAAATTGGTTCAGATGAAACGGCTGCAGACTCTCCACAACAGGGCACAGCCCAAAGAAAGAGTAATGCTGAAACTACTGCTACTACGAGGGCTGCACTTTCCCCACAGCAATGCACTGCCTGGAGGGCATGCAATGCTAAAACTGCTGGTGCTGCACAGGCTGCGGAGTCACCAGCAGAGTGCACCACCCGAAGGAAGCGTAATGCTGAAACTACTGCGGCTACAAGGACTTCACTGTCCCCACAACAATGCTAAATGGAGGGCTTGCAATGCTAAAACTACCGCTGCTGCACAGGCTGCGGAGTCACCAGCACAGTGCACCACCCGAAGGAAGCGTAATGCTGACACCACTGTTACTGCAGAGTGACCAGCACAGCGTACAAATCCTTACGTTTTGAACGCTAGACATCGTTTCTAACTCCGAAATACGTGGTTGGGTTCCGTAACAAAATAGTTCAAAACACGACAGGCGGCCAAAGCTCGTTCCATAGAAATTTAAATATCAATCAAATGCCTATTTATATTCAAATGAAACATTATAAGGTTTTATACGATATTCGTCAGTACACACTGTACTGTATGGCAATTGCAAAATAAAACAAACAACATACCGATATTAACCTAATAGCCCCCATTTGATACCAAGTGTGTATCTCAAACATTTTGCAGCTTAAATGTAATCATATGAAATGTTACGCACAGACGCTAACATCCCACATCCTAGCATATATATATATATATTATAGATATATATATATATATATATATATATATATATCATATATACATACATACATTCATACGTGCATGCATACACACACATTTATATATATATATAATTTGTATATATATATATTTACATATATGTTTGTGCACGTGTGTGTGCGTGCGATTATATATATATATTTATATATATGAATGTGTGTATAAATGTGTCTGTACTTTTGTATATGCGAGTGCACTTTTTATATATATATATAAGTACATATATACATGCGTACACACTTACACATTTCACACACTCACAAACACTCGCATATATATATATATATACATACATATATATATACATATATATATATATATAATATATATATATATATATATGTGTGTGTGTGTGTGTGTGTGTGTGTATGTGTGTGTGTGTACATGTGTATATGGTAACCATCTAATTTGAAATCCAATACTAATTAATTGGTTCTCAAATTTTCTGATTAATTATAAATACAAAATTTAAATCCCACATCCACCTAATAATTTACAGAAATAATTTAATCGGTTATATTGCTGAGAAATTCGTTTATTTTTGTTTTTGCTTTCTAATTTCAATAATCATGTGGTAATTTTCATTTTGAGATATTAATTAACAATCAAATTAAATTTTTGAAAAATACTCCTCGTTGGCAATTTTCTCGGTTACATTTGGGTATAAAACTAAAACTATTAATTATTCTAATCAAGCTAGAAATAAACTGTTGTTCTGGGAGTGGGGTATCAGTTATATTTATTTTTATCAAATACTAATTAAGAATATACTCGGTCAATTATTAATCAAAATTAATCAACGTAGAATTAGTTACGAAATACACAGTACACATAAAAATCTTCAATTCACCGCAGGGATACTCAGTGTATGATATAAATGCAAGAAATACCAGCCATGTATCCCTCAAATGGCTCTGCATTTTCTGGAACATGAGAAGGGTGGTAGAGTCATATGCATATGTAACAATGGCTGGGTGGTCATAGAAGGAAAGATTTTGATCGAATATCGCGTGGATATTTTCCGTACCATGTATCTTTCATTTTGTCTGTTTGAGAGCTTATCTATCTGTCCTTTCTATCTATCTATCTATCTATCTATCTATCTATCTATCTATCTATCTATCTATCTATCTATCTATCTACCTGTCTGTCTGTCTGTCTGTTTGCCTGCCTGCCTGCCTGCCTGCCTGTCTGTCTTTCTCAGTGAGACATTCTGTGTGTCTGTCAGACAGCTGACAGCCTGTCGCTATCAGACAGACATTTTGACACTTTCTATGCATCAACCCATCTACATGTCTGTCTGTCTGTCCATACTTTCATGGCGAGGCCAATATTTTTGGAATCACTAATATAGAAAGAATTTATTCAGGAATATTGTGGAAAAAATGTCTATGATCAGTAATCTATAACCATAATCGATATTGACTTAGACTTTGAGTTACCGATGAGAACTTCAAGGTAGATTTCTTCAGCTATTTGTAATTATGATAAAATCAATGTCAGGTATGCACCTAAATTTGACATCATGGTGGTTGAAGTTAGCGTGTCATAGACAGAAGGCATTGAAGGACATTTTGCTTTCCAATTTTAAGTTCTTAAACCCACGTAGAAACTATATTGGTAGTAGATATCTGCGCGCGCGTGTGTGTGTGTGTATGTATATATGTATATATATTTCTTTTTGTTGCTCACAGGGGGTAAAAACACAGGGAGGACAAACAAGGACAGAGAAACGGATTAAGTCTATTACATCGACCCCAGTGCGTAACTGGTACTTATTTAATAGATCTCGAATGGATGAAAGGCAAAGTAGACCTCGGCGGAATTTGAACTCAGAACGTAGCGGCAGACGAAATACCTATTTCTTTACTACCCACAAGGGGCTAAACACTAAGAGAACGAACAAGGACAGACAAACGGATTAAGTCGATTACATCGACCCCAGTGCGTAACTGGTACTTATTTAATAGATCTCGAAAGAATGAAAGGCAAAGTAGACCTCGGCGGAATTTGAACTCAGAACGTAGCGGCAGACGAAATACCTATTTCTTTACTGCCCACAAGGGGCTAAACACAGAGGGGACAAACAAGGACAGACAAACGGATTAAGTCGATTATATCGAACCCAGTGCGTAACTGGTACTTATTTAATTGATCCCGAAAGGATGAAGGTCGACCTCCGCGGAATCTGAACTCAGAACGTAACGGCAGACGAAATACTGCTAAGCTTTTCACCCGGCGTGCTAACGTTTCAGCCAGCTCGCTAATTAAGCACTGATAATATGACAAAAAAAAAAAAAAATCAAGTGAAAGCAACGGCATAGCAACGAAGACAACAGCCATGACAACAATAAGAACAACACGAGCGTAAAGAAATGCTGAGGTGAATCAGTTATAGACTCTCTTATTGAATTAAATGTTTTTTTCTTCTTTCTTCTTGATGGGAGAGTTCGGCTCATAATTGATACACAGCCAACAGATGTCACACTTGGTGACTTTTGCTGTTTGCACCTCTATTTAAAGATTTCACCTGATAAAGACTGAATATACATCCAGAGTTTATTGCTGGCTTAGGTGTACATGCATACATGCATATACCTACCTACCTAACTACCTACCTACCTACCTACATACCTACCTACCTACCTACATACATACATACATACATACATACATACATACCTACCTACATACATGCATACGTACATACATATATAGATAGTACCTACATTCATATATATATATATATATACATATATTAAATATATATACGTACATACATATGTGTATATATTTACATATATACGTATATATATATATTTTTATATACATATATACGTATGTACAAGTGAATAAATGTATATTTATGTATATATGTTTACATATATATATTATTTATACATATACAGATATATATATATATATATATATATATATATACACATATACAATATATATATATATGCATATAAGTAATGTACACGCTATATATGTATATGTATGTTTATATAGGTATGAATGTATTTCTATGCCTATATACATATATATATGAGTATATATATATATATATATATATATTTATACACATATATATATATATATATATATATGCATATATGTATATATATATAAGCATGCACACAAACGCGCGCACATACACACACATATGTATTAGGAAACGATTTGTATTTCTGTATTTAAATTGATTTTGTAAATACATTTGTGTGAAGTATGTTGTAAGGGGAAGTTTTTTTTTGTCATTTGCACACGTATACACAAACGCTGACACCTATGCACTCACAAGCGCACACAAGCCTATGCTTAGATATATGTATGCATGTACATACGTAATTATGTATATGTGGGTATATATATATATATATATATATATATATATAAACACATATATATAAGCACATAATCACACATACGCACACACAAATCTTGGTACCAAAACAAAAAATATATTTACTGGAATGGTGAACGGCTACGCAAGTAAAGAAACGTTCCTTACATTTGTTCAAATATTGCCAGAGAGGGCAAATATTTTGCAGTATTTAAACTCAACTATATGTGTATATTCCATATTTTTTGTGTTTATTTTCCGGCAAAATTTCAAGGAGCATTTTTTTTTTATTTAGGGTTGTGTGTCAAGAAATCCTTTTACCTGGGGCTACAGGCAAAAAACTATTTACCCTTAATATGTCTGAAAATAAATCAGATGATATTGACCGAGAGCACCCTCATGGCTTTCGTTTGTAGTGACTTACATTTCCTTGGCAGCAGTCCAACTCCCTAATGAAACTGTCCCCTAGAGCCGGTTAAGCTATATGCATATGTGTAGAACACGCACACACATACATATACGTACCTATGTCTACACACACACGCACACACACACACACACCACACACACACATATATACATTTACATACCTATGTATATATATATATATATATCCATACCAATATATAATTATATATATAGACGTGTATACTTATAAGCGTTGATATACATACATACATAGAGATAGATAGATAGATATTTATGTATACAAGTACAATATATAAGACATAAGCACACGGAGTAAGATAAATGCACACATATACAAATATATTTATATATATACATATGTATATACATATATATATTTATAAGTATGTATGTATGTATGTATGTATGTATGTATGTATGTACATATATGTATAATTGTGTGCATCTGCAATTTTCCTGTTTAAAAGTCCATTTATAAATGCAGTTATACTTATCTACATGTATGTGTGTATTTGTTGTATATGTGTCTGTGTGTGCAAGTAATTTATTTGTTGCGTGCGCGTGTATATGTATGTATATATATAGAATATATATATATATATATATATATATATATATATATATATAGATATATAGATATATAGGATAGATAGATAGATAGATAGATAGAGAGAGATAAAAGTTGAATTTAAAATTAAAGTTATGATTTAGACTGGTGACATTAAAATGCAGCATCGGAATCTTTTTTCGAGCAAGTCCCAGATCGTCTGCCTGCAAAGCACGTTCACCTCTTATGGCTATATATATATATATGATATAGACAATATATTTATATATATGCATATATACAAACGTATATGTACATGTTTACATCTATACTTATGTAAGTATGTACATACATACATACTTGCCCATATGTGGGCACAGGACGTCACGAAACGTGTACACCCGAAAAAGTACGAAGCACGAGTACATGGAACATGAACTATTCTTTCGAACAACGAAAGACACAAATGGAAAACAAGGCAAGCAATATGAAGAACGACCCTTCATCTGTTAGTTGTTGGCTGTTTCCTAGTCTCGTGTTTTGAGCATTTAACAACAAAATACGCTTTTGATAAAACAGTTGTTCCCTCAAAGCAAATTTAATAAAATTTGGGATTTTGCGGAGGGTCAAAATCGGTAACACAAGCAGGACAGTGCAAACAAACAAACAGGAAGGGCTGCTAAGCCTAAACGAGGTTGTTGTGGCGAAAGTGTAAATCAAGCTAGGACAAGTGACAAACAAGAACACGTTTTCCTTGTTCCAGCTACAACAAAGAGAAACAAAGATAGATGGCCGTTGTCATTACTATTTGTCCTTCAGAATAATAAATTTATAATCTTGAAAATATGGAGTAATCCTTCAGTTTAATCTAAAACATGTTATTTATAAGAAAAAATACACACGAACATTAATATATATGTACATAGGTGGTGGTGTCCAAAAGAAACCGAAATTTTGAAATATTGTTTCATTTTCTTCGGTTTATACGTTTACACTTTTATCGCCTTCAATGTATTCTCAAAGCAATGCATTGGTCGAGATGCGTTTTCCACTATTCGAAGCAAAACACAAATTTATGAGTGGCCTCTACGCTTGAAGACCAACTTCCGTTCAAGACAACCATTGACCTCCAGAACGAATGAAAACATCATGAAAATTCACCAATTGATCTTGGAAGGCCGTCATCGAACAATTGGCGAACAAATAGAAAGACGAGGCTTATGTCGCAGCTGTCGTGCTTCTGTTTAGTATTTGAAGCTCACTCTATTTTTATAGGGAGTTCATGGCTGAAATTAATATATGTTTCCAGTAGGATTTGATTGGTAGAGGACTGTCACATGACTGGTCTGAGGAATTGTCGTAGTTTCCACGCTACGTCAAGTGACGATCATTGGCGTCGTAAGTCAACGCTGACACGATTGACTGAACATGTCCAAACAATCAATGCCCTGGATGACTTGTGTCAAGTTTTTGTAGAGAATAAACGCATGATTAAGTTTATCACCTTTTGTACGTTTCCCGCTACGTTCGTGCTTGAGTGAACATGTTTCTTCATAATCAAGGCACTCCAAATTTTAATCTGTCTGGTGTGAGAGCGGACATGAGTCGTTTGGATGTAGTCCAGTGAGTAAAAGTTCAGGTTGTTAGCTGTGTGAGTTATTCATGTCACAATGGATTTTGTGTGTGAAGGGTTATTTGTGAATGTACTCTGTTAAAGTTGTTAAGTCTTGGTTTGTACTTTTGTATGAAAGCATTTTCTTTGTTTATCCGTGCTTCATCTGTGGTGTATATATATATATATGTGTGTATATATATGTATGTATATATGTACTCTTTTACTTGTTTCAGTCATTTGACTGTGGCAATGCTGGAGCACCGCCTTTAGTCGAGCAAATCAACCGCTTACTCTTTGTAAGCTTAGTACTCATTCTATCAGTCTCTTTCGCCGAACCACTAAGTTACGGGGACGTAAACACACCAGCATCGGCTGTCTAGTGATCTTGCGAGGACAAACAAAGACACACAAACATATACATACATTCATATATATATATATATATATATATATATATATATATATATATATATATATATATATATATATATACATATATGCGACGGGCTTCTTTCAGTTTCCGTCTACCAAATCCACTCACACGGCTTTGGTCGGCCCGAGTCTATAGTAGAAGACACTTTGCCCAAGGTGCCACGCTCTGAGATTGAACCCGGAACCATGTGGTTTGTAAGCAAACTACTTACCACACATATAATATCTATGAATGTATGTATTCATCTTTATATAGTTATACATGTGGATATGAATGTGTGTGTATGTGTGTATCTGTATGAATTAATGTATATCTATACTCACAAACACACTTACCTGATGCGTCTTCGTGTCAAATCCGACATGACGGTCGATCATCCAGTCGATCGATGAAATGAGAAGTCTGCTTCTTCGATGAATGCACGTTCAAGTGGCTGAGTACTGCGCAGTTATGTGACGTCTCGTGTAGAATCAGTGTGATACAAAGGACTTCTAAATCTTTTCCACCTACCGTGTGTTTCACACGCCAAGATGTTAAACAGTGGGGACGAACACGGCACGTCTTGATTTTGAAGGGAATTTCTTACCCACCCAGTCATGCGTGCATTTTGACACACGTGTTGACGCGCACGCGCATTGGTACGTGTGCATGTATTTGATATATGTGTATTATATATATATATATGCGTGTGTGTGTGTGTGTGATAAATATATGCATTTGCATATATGTATGTATATGTATATATTTATATATATGTACATATTTGTGTGTGTGCGTGTGTATGTGAGTATATATAACCACACATATACACACGCATATATGTCTGTATATCCGTGTATGAATGAGAATTCTTACACTTTTATTACGTTTACGTTCCGAGTACAGATGTCCACATTAAAAGCTTCACAATTCGAACATGTCACATTAGTAGCCCCGATTGTGTTTCTATTGTATATCGTGACATTTTACCAATCAACTTTAATTTGAAATGTCCCCCAACTAGCAACTTCAAAAGTTCTTCCTTTCGGCTACTCAAAAGAGAAGGACACCCTGCCAATAACGTGATAAATCTATGAAGAGATTTCATTTTGATAATACTTTAAGCTATAGCCCTAAATCCATTTAAAATTGGAAATATATTCCCAACAGACACGCTCATTGCAGTTCAGTTTTGATTATATCTTATCAATACATTTTGAAATTCATTTCTTTTCTAGTTTTCTCTTCTTTCTATTTTCTGTTTTTCTTATACAATATAATAAGTGAATTTCGGTGTTCAATTCCCGCTGGAATTGGCTATTGAGAATCTTCGTAATTTTCAGTGAATTTTTTTTTTGATATATATATATATATATACTAATTACACAAGTCTATTAATCTTGTTGGAAGTCGTGTAGTCGATTATATCGATCTTGCTCTGTTCAACAGGTATTTATTTATTCTCCCTGGAACAGATGTAAGGCAAAGTTGATCTCGGTGGTATTTGAACTCAGAACGGAAAGACGAAATATCACTTAGCATTGTGACCGACGCGTTAACGATTTTTCTGTTTGTTTAAAGCGTAAGACATAAACTTGTTTCTAGCGTTCTTCTTGTAATTAAACTATTTCCATAATCAAAATTAACATAACACTCGAATAACTGTCGTGACAAGGTCAATAAAAGTATTGGCTATTAATTAAATACGGTAGCTTGATGAAAATGCGTTACGGAATAAGTATCGTCCCTTCACGTTCTGAGTTCAAATCCCACCGGGTTTTGCTATTCATTCATTTTTGGAACGCAATAATAAACTACATACCAAGACATATGTATAAAGAATTCTCTACTTGTGCATTCCACATTCTAGATAGAGGAATCAAAACTTCTTGTAATCATGCCACAGAGTCTTATGAGAAAGAACGTTAGACGCTGAGATTCCGGTTTCTCTGCGCTTATGAAAATAACGGGACTCGTGTCTGGAATAATTTTCCTCATAGATTACGTGTGGCTAAACGACAACAGTTATCCTTACCAGTAATAAAAGTTCCAATTTTACCAACTGTACCTCGCCCCACCCCACCCAGAAAAAGGTAGATTTGTGTCTATATTGAATAATGAACAGCAAATAATTTCATTGTTAGGCAGTTAACGCAGCGAGTTGGCAGAGTCGTTAGCGTACCACGCAAAGTGCTTAGCGGTATTTCGTCTGTCTCTACGTTCTGAGTTCAAATTTCGCCGAGGTTGACTTTGCCTTTCATCCTTCCAGGTTCGATAAATTATGTACTAGCTGCGTACAGGGGTCGATTTAATCGACTGGCTCCCTCCCACAAAATTTCGGGCCTTGTGCCTAGAGTAGAAAAGAATATTTTCATTGTTAGGTAGTTAAGGCGGCGAGTTGGCAGACAACTTAGCGTGCCACGCAAAGTGCATTTCGTCAGTCTCTACGTTCTGAGTTCAAATTTCGCCGAGGTCGAATTTTCCTTTCATCCTTTCGGGGTCAATAAATTGAGCACCGGTGGAACACTGGGGTCAATGTAATCGAGTAGTACCCCTCCCCAAAATTTCAGGCCATGTGCTTTTAGTAGAAAGAGTTATGAGAGGTAGTTCAACCGGCGAACTAGCTGAGCTACCGTGCCGGGCAAAATGATTAGGGGCATTTCGTCCGTCTTTATGTTCTGAGTTCAAATTCCACCGTGGTCGATTTTGCTTTTCATCATTTTCGGGTCGATAAAATAATTACCAGTTGAACACTGGGGTCGATGTAATCGACTTATACTCCATCCGGAATTGCTGGCCTCGTGCAAAATTTGAAACTGTTATTAAGTGTAGTTTGTGAAGAGCAAAGAAAAGATATGGAAAGTTAATTTGCCATCTTTAACGTGTTTCATTTAATGGACGTGCCTAGTTTTGTAATTTGCTTATTTCATAAGCATCAGTATTAGATCAAGGATCAAATAGCCGTAAACTGCTAATTTCTATCTCGTCGTAGCGGATTGTATGAGAAGGGGTGCACAACATCAACCGTGACCCTGTAGCAATAGACCCCGTTTATTTTAATCACAATGCATAGAAGAAAGAAAGAAAAAAATCAGTATTTGTTATATGTTCATTAGGGGTTCAATACACGACTGACTGCATCATGCAGGGATACCGCCTTCGAGTATTTTAGTGTAACGGATCGAACTAGTACATTTTTAAAGTCTTGTACTTGTTTTATCAGACTATTTTGTAGAACCGCTCAGTTATGGGAGCGTAAACATACCCACGCTGATTTTTGAAACAGTGAAGTGGGAGGACAAACACAGACACAAAGACACACACATACAGACGCCCCCTAACATACACAAACACACTTTACGGCAGGCTTCCGAACAATTCCCTCTACAAAATCTCTCAAGTCACTGATCGACACTGGAGCAAAAGTGAAAAGAAATAGATACCAAACCACCCCCAAAAACACACCCTACTACCTTAGTAAAGGACAAGGTGTATGGTACAGCATTGAGTTCGTTGTACGCAGGTTAAAGATGGTTGGAATGTTTTTGATAGGACCTTTTATCCTATTGATTAGGGAAAACTGCATCCTACGAATCAAAATGAATAACAGCCATGGAAAATTTTCGGATGGTTACTGCTGGAACGCTTTTGATTGTGATGTCTCCTTGACACCCTCAACACATAGTCCTCACGTACCAACATTTAAATTCACCATGTTGCTAGCCTTTGAGTCAGATTTTCCGATTCATGGTTACCTGTTTCTTTGTCTTCCTCTCATTTAAGGAAGACCGGCTGAATATATATATATTATATTATATATATTATATATATATATATATATATATTATATATATATATATATATATATATATATAGAAAAGAGTGAAAAAACTACAGAAGCTTTGTTTTATAAGGTTAAAGAATATATTTAAGTCGTTATGTTTGAAAAATGTTATAAAATTTGCAAATAGTAACTCTTCTTTGCACTTCATAACGAAGATATAACACGATGTAGATAAAGGCATTTGAGAAATTGAAAAGTTAAATCGAAACCGGTAATTTCTCCAAAAAACTATGTTACTATTTGCAAAATTTTATAACATTTTTCAAACATAACGACTTAAATATATTCTTTAACCTTATAAAACAAGGCTTCTGTAGTTTTTCACTCTTTACTATTTCCTATATATGCAACCACGTGCTTTCACACACCAACTTTCTCACCTATATATATATATATATATATATATATATATATATATGTGTGTGTGTGTGTGTGTGTAGGCGCAGAAGTAGGTGTGTTGTAATTTGCTTTCTTACTAATCAAATGGTTCCTGGTTCATTCCCACTGCGTGGCACCTTGGCCAGTGTCTTCTGCGATAGCTTCAGGCCTGACCAAAGCTTTGTGAGTAGATCTGGTAGACGAAACCTGAAAGAAGCCTGTCGCCTATATATATATATATAAATATTATATTACTATAATATATATTATATATAATATATATATATATTATATATATATAGGTTCGAAGCCTATCGCATATATATATATATATATATATATATATATATATATAGAGAGAGAAGAGAGAGGAGAGAGAGAGAGGTTCGAAATTTCCCCAAGACACCTGAAGAGGGCTGGATGGTATATTAGTCGAAATGTTGTGTTAACAACAAACAAGATGAGGACAATGTAAATGTAAATATGTAAATATGTAAATAACGAGATGAGGACAAATAATGTAAATAATGTACATAATTCCTCATCTCTTAAATATAGAACTGAAAATATGTTGTAGTTTAGTCCCATTGCGCTACACGTCAGACGTCCATTGCTGTAGCTTCGGTCAAAGAATGACTTTTGAGTGAGTTTGGTAGACGGTAACTTGTGGAAGCGCTTTGTATGCATATACCTGTGTGTCTTTATAGTTTTGCTTGCCTCCCACTTCTACCGTTTGTTAACTGGTGTGGTGTTGGTTTGCTTATGTCCCTGTAACGCAGCCTTAGAGAGTCATTAAAAAAAGATAAAGCAAAAAAATATTAATACGAGCTGGGAAGAACTTCATCGCATTCGATCATTTGTCTTCGACTCGTATCGACTAATGAAATAATTATTTGCAATAAACAGAAGACCATTTGAGGTGTAATTTTAAAATACCTGCTTCAACTACAAAACGAACCAGCGCTTTCCTGCATTGCCGTGTGGTTTCTTTGAGAAACTTAGCACTTGCAATATCTTACTGTCAACAACTTAAAAACCAATAGCAATGTTAAAAATATCATTGAAAAATCATGAAGAAAAAAAGTAAAACCACTGGAACATCTCCATCACACAAGCACACTCGCAGATATACATGCATACATGGAGACATATATGCATACGTACCTACAAACATGCACAAATACAGGCACAAGCAGTGCTAACTTTCACTTTCGCTTTCCATAACTAATTTACCTGGCACTTAAAATTATCTACCCGGAGCCATTGTTTTCTGCTAGACATAACAAGACGGAAATATCACGAAACCTGATCTCTTAGACACACATCAATAGGTAACAATAAGTAATATAGGATCTAAGATTTGGAAATTTCCGTTGGTGCCTGTACAATGACCACGAGATATCTGGCCTTTCCCACTGTCAAATCTTTATACGTATCTTCCATATGTCTATATTATTTATTGTTAACACATATTGCAAACTTTTTGTCGCTCTCCTTGTTGGATTCGTTCTTGTAATTCTCATTGTTATTATTGGTAGTTGTAGCGCTGGTGGTCGCAGTATTAAGTGAATTATGTATATCTAGCAATCCATGCATACACAGGTATGGGAAGAACGCATCTTAAACTTTTTCACAAAGCCTCTATAAACTCTCGACGTTTATCTATCTATCTATCTATCTATCTATCTATCTATCTATCTATCTATCTATCTATCTATCTATCTATCTATCTATCTATCTATCTATCCATCTACCTTTATGTGAGAATGCATGTAAATTTATATGTATATATATATATATATATATGTGCGTGTGTGTGTGTATAAACAAACAGGCAAATATATATTTATGCATATATATACAAACATACACACATGTATATATATATATATATATATATATATATACATACATATACATATAAATATATATATGTACATATATATGCATATATATACAAATACATACACACAAACACACACGCACACACACACACATATATATATGTACATATAGATACACCAAAGGTTTTATGCATTGCAGATTGTTTTTACTCGTGTACACTCTGACATTCCTTAAATATTTTTTCGTTTGTTATTTGGTAAGAAACTTCACCTTACGTAGAGCAGAGTATATCTGCCGAAAGCTATATCTTTCAATATTTGACAAAACTTCTTATATATGTATAATTCTTATGATATTTACAACTACCTCTTTTCCTGCTCTCTGCCTCCTACCCTCACCTCTTCTTCTTCTTCTTATTTCTTCTCTTCTTCTTCTTCTTCTTTTCTTCTCTTT
>NC_043017.1:2327629-2337629 GCF_006345805.1 Octopus sinensis | reverse complement strand
GTGAGTGTGTGAAACGTATGCATGTGTGAACGTGCAAACGTATGCACGAATGCATCTCATTCTTTCTCTCTATGGAATATCTTTCTCACAGGCTTTAGTCCAGCAAATCGACCCAAGGACTTATTCTTTGTAAGCCTAGTACTTATTCTATCGGTCTCTTTTGCCGAACTGCTAGTTGACGGGGACATAAACAAATCAGCAATGGTTCTCAAGCGATGATGGGGGGGGGACAAACACAGACACACAAGTACATACACACACATATATATATACATATATATATATATATACATATATATATATATATATATATATATATATATATATATATATATATATATATAATATATATATATATGTACGACGGGCTTCTTTCCGTTTCCGTCTAAGAAATCCACTCACAAGGCTTTCGTCGGTCCGAGGCTATATATATTCTACCACTGTCCTTCGTTCAATTTTTCTTCTCTCACAGACTATTTCTCTTTTTATCAGCCACGTATTGCGACGATACTTCAATCCCTCGCTACATCCATCCCAGCATTCCTTCCTTCTTACCTTTCTTCCTTCCTTCCTTCCTTCCTTCCTTCCTTCCATCCTTCCTTCCTTCCTCTCTCGACGTATTATGCCAGCCATTTCTTTTCCTATTTCACTCTAACTCTTTCCAATTTTTACTCTTCCCCCTCATCCCCTTCCCTTCTTATTTCTTCTCCAGGTTGGTATTTGTTATATTTCTATTTTTTCTTGTGTGTCCTTTTTTCTTTATTTCCTAATACATTAACAAACGATAGTAACACTACTACGGACAATTGGTATCCACCCGGCTACAGAGACCCGACACCTAATTAGTTGTCATAACAATACAATACGATGTCCTTCCAACACAGTCATGGCTGCAGTATAAAATATTTGAAGGACAAAGTGTTACCAACACTCATTCATACACAATACGCAGATAAAAATATACATACATACGTACATGGTACGCATATGTATATATATATATATATATATATATATATATATATATATATATATATATATGTAGTATGTATATATATATATGTATGTATGTATATATATATATATTTAAAGAGAGAGAGAGAGAGAGAAAGGGAGAGAGGGATATATAGATAATGCAGATAGATATACATATGTACATATATTTATATATACATCTATATATGTGTGTATATATATATACATATACATGTGATATATATATATATATATATATATATATATATATATATATATACATATATACATATATATATATGTATATATATGTATATATGTATATATTTATATATATGTATATACTTATATACATATATATGTATACCAGATCTACAAACCAAACTGTAAAATGTACATAGATATATAGACACGCACGCACGAACACACACAGCGCGCAGACACACATATACGCACACACACATGCATATATGTATGTATGCGTTCATTGTGTGAGATAAAATACCTGATATATATTACATAAATCAAGCTATCGGCAATATTACATGATTCAAGCTATATGATGACATATGAACAGTTATCGACAGACCTGGACGGTGGATACGTTGTAGACTGGCCTGGTTGAACTTGGGCATTTTTGGGAGAGAACGCAAATCCTTGATTCATGCACTTCAAATGATCTTGATATCTGGAAGTATAAAAAATAGTGAAACTTCCCAAGATTTATATGGTGATGAACAAAACAATATGCCTTCGTTCATACCCCTGCTACCAAGTAGGCAGTTGATCACAATACGTTCTAAATTAAAAGCGAAAGAGAACATCCATCCATCCATCCATCCATCCATCCACCATCCATCCATCCATCCATACATACATACATACATACATACATACAAGTATATATACCTGAGTGATGAATGCATATATTTCCATATGAGTGTATATCTATACATCTATTTACACCATATAAGCAGACACACATATATACATACATCAATACATATATACATACAGGCAAACAAACATAGAATATAGGTATACGCATATGTATACATAAAACCATATATGCTTATATATATATGTATATATATAGTATATATATATGTATATATATATATATATATATATATATATATATATACATTACATATTATATATATATATATAATATTACATTACATATATATAAATATACATATATATATTATATATATATATACATATATATATGTATATATGTGTGTATACATATATATTATATATATATATATGTATATATATAATATATATATATATGTATATATATATATATATATATATATATATATATATATATATATATATATATATATATATATATATGTATATATACATACACATTTAGGCATATCTGCCGTTGTGTTTTTTTATGAGTAAGTGTGAATATCTATTAATTGTTTTTGGAGGCGTATGTCTCTGTTTTTGCGCAAATATTTCTTTGACTTTCTGATTGTATCGTATGCGATGAACACTTCACTGTTGTTGGAGGGAAATACAATTTCCCCTGCGTAAAATGGAGGCGGCGTATGTGGGCAAAAGTTGTGTGTTAGGCGATAGCATCAATGTTATTTAGTCTCCGGTCGGAAAGAAATTCGAAGATACAAGGCAGGAAGTGTATAAATAATATATCATATTATATACATTAAGAATTATTCGCAAGAACAAACATCTAACGTGGAAAAAAGTAAAAATGAAAATGAAAAATAAAATCTATGTTTGGTAAAAGGTAAAAAGAGAACGATCGTATCCTTAAGGAAAACTGATATCAGATATATGTAAGTATATATAGATATTTCAAGACCTAAATAAGTGAACATCCACGGACTTTATTTATATATTTATATAATTATATGTGTATATGTATGTGTGTACGTATGTTTGTAGGTAGGTAGGTATATATACACACGTATTCGTATATGAATAGTTATGTATATATATATATATATATATATATATATATATATATATATAT
The DNA here is from genome assembly GCF_006345805.1 of Octopus sinensis. Taxonomy (NCBI): domain Eukaryota; kingdom Metazoa; phylum Mollusca; class Cephalopoda; order Octopoda; family Octopodidae; genus Octopus; species Octopus sinensis. The sequence continues at coordinate 2,334,640 of NC_043017.1, read as the reverse complement.
ATATAATATGTATATATAATATATATTATATATAATATATATATATATATATATATATATATATAGGTTTCTGTGTGTATTTGCAAAATTAGCCATAAGTTTTTTTATGAATTTACGCAGATCGTTCATAGAAATTCAGATTGACATTGAGCCTCTAATTGAGCCTCTAAATCGCTACTATAAAAGGGTTTAATTTTAACGACACATCAACTATAGTTCTTTGTCATGGAATTCCACTTACCATTTTGTATGAATCATTTTGCTCTTGAGACTGGTATGCTATTATAACATAGTCTGTTAATCACATAAATACGAGTTCTGGGATAACCGTTGTTAAATTTGAATAACTCCTTCATATGTTGAACGATGCTGAAGAATACTTTCGCATATCCATGGATAGCATTCATGGAGCAGAGATAGCGTATCTTGTTGATCCGCACATTTTAGTAAGATACAGAGAAGCATTAGATACTAGCATAGGATTATACGAGGACAAATGGCTAATATACAACAGAAATGGATATAACATGTATAAGCAAGAATTTAAATTAAATATGAAATTAAGCCTCTGGATAATAATACATACTTCCATATTGATAATTATCTCGAAATCCAAATAAAACGATCCATGCCATACACAAAGGCTCCATCACCCACGACAGGAGAATTGGTTATGCTATATGCTACACTACTAGACATATGCTTAGTCTATGTTTATATCGTTGCATAACTCACCATATACTTACAATAAAATACTGCACAATAGCAGTTTCAAAGAAATGTTGTTGAATTGAGATAAATACAACTAGAAATAAAAGACGCCAAATTTCAGCGAGAATATTCCCACAAATATAGCTGGACAATTCTTAAATCCCCGCTCCACCAAAAAGAAAAACAAAAGCTCATCCAACCTATTGATAACCAGATATATTCAAAAGTAAATCTGTATAAGTTCACTAAGTTATTTAGGAAAATAGCATCAGATATATTAAACAAATAATTAAACTCTGGAATATTGAACAGCGTCTGCAATGAAATAGTAGTTAAACATCCGACTTGATGAAAAATGCTTTGGAAATGAGCTGGTACTGAAAAGTGAAATTTTCAATGGCATCAATAAACAGAAAACGTGTGTATATCTGTTACACCGGAAACGCCTTGATTGCAAGATATTTACAGAAAATTTTGATTAGTGAAGGATACAAGCGGATTTCCACTTCACTTTCGAAATTCCTCTGGGACTTAAAGAGTAGAAACTAACAAGTTTTAGACCATTACGTAGAAGATAACCACAAATGCGCAGAAGTGCAGCGGACAATAATCAACTGCACAGGAAAAATGATTTTTCTACCATTAAACTTCCTAAGCAAAACAGATAAACACTCCACTTCATGTACTCACTTATTTGAATATATACAGTAACGGACATCTTACACGGTTTACAAGAATCCAAGATCTCCAGTAACCCTAGGGCACTATGTTATACTTGTATTGATTAAACAAGCCCTTTGTCTGAAGCTGGTTGATTTGCAAACGGTATGTTAAGAGCAAAACTATCACTTGTTTCTTGGTTGTTCCTATAAATTTATATGATTGGTTTGAGGCCATCTTCGAAACGTTAATGTGGTGAACAACACTTTGTCCTCAACTTTCAAACGCTAAAATAGAATGCTTTTGGCAGCCTAGAGTCAAACTTTCTCACATGTCTTGCCAAGGAATCTGGATTTCCTAGAGTTGGGCATTGGTACATGTGAGAAAATCTGTATCAAGAATTCTATCCTGTCGCTTTCTACCAAAAGTCTTCTAAGAAAAGAAATATGGGATTATTTCAGTATTTAAAATGAGATTACTACGCTGTCCAGGTTTCAGCATCGTAAATGAGTTTTGGAAATGCGACAGCATTAGCATTGCATACTTTCATTCTGGTATGACAATCAATGTATGAAGAGTTCCACACCCGAAACCATAAATTTGCATAAGCTGCATTCACTGTACTATTACATGTGGATACTTCATCCTTGTCATCTGTGAAATTTGTTTATGAAAGTGTTGTGTAGACGCCCCCAGACGATGAAGTAGGCTGGCCTAATACATATATATAGACGTCAGAGTTGAGTAGAGGTCATCCGAATGTGCGACATAACAGTGGTGACGAAGATGAGATGCTCACACAGCCACTGTGTAGTATTGCGACATAACAGAAAGATACACAAAATCGTCATCATTATTCACTATGTGGGTATCGTCGTAAAATTTGATGTTGGACTTCTGTTTTTTGCACTACTGATAGGGTGGAAAAGTTCTCACAAGTCTTTAAGAATCGCTAAACATTCTGGATTCCCATTGCACAAACATTTGACAGTCATCTGTAAGCATTAAATCGCATACTGCTTGAAGTTGCTTGTTGCAGTTCTCAAAAACCGAGTGATATACCGAATGTCCATTTCAAACGTGTATTGTGTTTCTTGTGTGAAGAAGAAGTCGAATACATAAGTAGTGAAATCGATATTAAAATAACAATTCTTTCAGGTAATGCGCCAACATAACCGTATTCTAGATACTGCAACAAGCAATAATTACAAGCACCACTGCCAGACAGATTTTGACGCTCCGGCGCGTCAGCCACTCGGCTTACAGTCTTTGCTGAACATTACGTTACGTTTGTTCTTGTACTGGTGACTGATTTTAGCCTTATTATGTAGACTCATTCACATACAAACACACACACACCCCGGCCCCCATACATACAGCCATACATGCATACATACATACATATACAGATACATGTTGTTTTATTATTACCCACTAGGGGCTACATAGATGGGACAATACAATCGGGAAAATGAATAATGAATTATGAAGTTTGTACAATGTGGTGTAATGCCCACTCGATCCCCGAAATCGAGCGGTTACATTTCGTCATTTGTTTTTTATTCGTCAACAATATTTTCCAAATAAAACATTTTATACATTTTCAACATACATTTCAAAAGTTTTACAAAGTTCAACATTTCTTTTTTTTTTTTTTCAGAATTTAAAGTTCTTTTTATCATTTCCAAATTAAAGTTTTCACAAACTTTTTCTTTTATATATACTCCATTATGTCTACCAAATGTGAGTAAACTTCCATCGTTCGAGGCCACCTTGTAAGTCGGCATTTCATATGTTTTGACACGTTCTTGCCAGCTGCCTCGATGAACGCCTCGGCGTCGTTCTCGTGGACGAGTGCACCGTTTCTTTCCATTCGGTGCCCATCCTGACCCACGTATATCCGTTTGTTACGTTTTTAAATCTTCCATCTCCTCACAGTGCCTGTGATGGATCAACGTTCCATAGTATTTGAATTTCTATTCGTACCTACGTTTTCTCTAGTTTTTCTCTTAGGACTTACTTCCTCTTTTTTCTCCTCCCTCGGTTTCTCTCTTTCTCTCTTTTTGCTTTCTCTTCTTTCTTTTTCCTTCTCTTGTCTTTTTGGCTCTTTGTCTGCCGTCTCTCTACCCTGTGCCTTAAGTTCCTTTCCTGTTGTTTCTTTTCCTTTTTGCATACCATCTTTTCCTTTCTCTTGGTTCTGTTCCTTCTCTTGTTCTTTTCCTGCTTTTTCTCTTTCCTTTAATGTACTTTCCTTTTCTTTCTCTTGCTTCTGCCTTGGCTCCTTCTCCACTACTTCTGCACCCTGTGAATTTTGCTCCTTTTCTACTATCTTCTTCCCTTTTTTTTCATTTTCCTTCAGTGCGCTGTTACTTCCCTTCTTGTTGTTTCTCCGTTATTTCCTTTTCCGTGTTTTCGCTGTTCTTTCCTTCGTGTTCGTTTTCCTTCTCTCCACTTTGTGTCTCTTTTTGCTCCGCTGTGAATTCATACAGCGGACATTCCTTTTTTATGTGCCCTCTTGATCCGCACAGGTAGCAATTCGGTTTTCTGCCTTCCACTATTACACTAATTGTTTTTCGTTTTCTATTTCTATTTGGAAGGGAAATCTTTCGATGTCTTCCATTGTGGCCATCAGCCACAACTCTACTCCGAATCCCTTCCAATTTACAACGTTCGTCTCCTTAATTGACCCTATTTCTACTTCCTCTTTTGCTGCCCCAATAATGGCTGTTACCAGCATTTCTGTTTTAATATCTGGGGGCACCTTTGGGACTCTTACCCTACCCCTCGTCTTCCTTTATACGTCGGCCACATGGTGAAATTTTCCGCTTTCAGGACAGGGAAGCCAATGAGGCCGGCCACTTCCTTTGTTGTGCATCTCACCTCCACCGTACCATATTTCTTTCCTCTGTCTACAAAAGTCGCTTTTTTCATGATGTCCCCCAGACATTTCTCTATTTCTTCAATCGTCACTCTCACCAGTTTTCTCGTGTTTCTATCTTGCGTTCTATACGTTATCGTCTGTTATTTCTCTCTTCTATTGTTTCCACAGGCGGGACCAGCTTCACGCTGTCACCCTCCCTTTTGACGAACTTCTCGTATTCCTTCAATTGTTCTTTCTAAAGAACACTTCTTTTATTCTAAGAGACTCGTCACTTTTTGGTGGCGACCCCCGCGTAAGTCTCCATGACTTGAGGGTCGACACACCTTCTATAAAAGGTTCAAACACGCAGCGGCAAACGCCTCGCGTGATTCAATTTTTTGACAATTTTTTACAGTTTTTTTTTTCCAATTTTCACATACAAAATAACTCACAACACACGTGGGTAGATTTCCGCCATGTGTTCATACAGATACATGTATACATACATACACGCATATATATATATACATATACATACATATATAAACAAACACACAGACACACAATATATATATATATATAGTTGACGTACGTTTCGAGCAAATGTAAAGTAATTTTTTTCTTCTCTTTTTATCTTTTTCGGAAATTGGGTTTCGAAGCACATTTAAAGCTACAAGTAATAGAATGTAAATATTGAGTTTCAAAATCCCTTTTCAATAGAAAATGTCGAAGGGTGACCGTGGTACCCAAATCCTGAACTTTATATATATATATATATATATATACGCACGTTCACCTCTGTTTTGGGATCACCACTATTTTATTATCTCCCTTTCTTCCTAGCTCTCCTATCTGACTCTCTGTCCGGCATTTGCCATGATAGATCGCTAGCCACTAAACCTGTTTTACTTTCTCTCTCTTTATATTTCCGTGTTCCTCTCTTTTGAAGAGCGTAGGCTCGAAGTGTAAAATACTTTTTCACTTCCCGAGCGTTAAACTAATACATCTGTTTGTTGTTTACACACCCGTCTTCGTCTTGTTTTTTTTCTTTGTAAATCCTCCCAATATATAGATGCATGTGTGTGTTCGTGCGTGTTGTGGGGGCGTTGCATGAACCATAGTTTACTGAGAAACTGAGCCTCACATAATTATTTTAGTACAAACACCCACGATTGTACAACCTCCGACGGACATCTATACCTTTGACATCTATACAGCTTTAAACATGTATTAATGCTTAAATAAACACGAAGCTATTGAAGAAGGCACAATGTGACGTGCAGTAGAACTGAATTGCCCCCACCACACCATATATGATTGCTAATCGTACATTTTAATCACAAACCGAATAACTAATAATTGCTACTAGTTTTAGACGTTACACGACAGGGGGGGGGGACAAAGTTTGTAGTTTAACATTATCCACGAAGAATCCAGCAAAATGCTTCGCAGCATTTGAACAGTTCTTTAAGTACTAAGATCAAATACCACCGTAGAGAAAATAAGTATCAGTTAGACACTGGGGTCGATGTAATCGACTTATTCCTACCCCAAAACTTGCTGGCTTTGTGACAAAATTTGAAATTAATATTTTGCTACAGAGCAGTGACCTGCCGAGCGAAATGCCTAGCAGATTTTAGTCCGTCTTCAAGTTCTGAGTTCAAATTACGCCGTGGTCGATTGTGTTTTTTATCTTTGCGAATCGATAAAATAGTAACCAGACGAGCAGTGGTGTCGATGTTATCGGCTTAACCCTGCTTCACACATGCTGGACATGAGCCAAAACTTTGAACCAATATGATATAATGATATCCATTGCGAATAATAACATATTTACTGCTAGAAAATAATGTCTACCGATTCAGGCACAAATTCTGTAATTCTATAAGTGCCACCTCATATATGAGACAGTTTATCATACACACGTAGTAAAGTGGGCAAGCTTCAGAGTCGTGACAATTGCATCAGGAGTTGGAATCTTGGTGAGGTTTACGAGTGACAATTTTATCCATATTGAGGCAGCAGTTGTATGATTTATTTATCGGCCATTAAAAATCGTCCTGTAGTTATATTTCGATGGGAAATGCTTATCTAAAAGAGACAAAAATTACTTGCCTACGTTAGTTGTAACATATAAAAGGAAAAGGGAGCGAATCATATTATTTTCGTATATCTCTAGTTATGTACGTAAGTATACATTTGAACGCGTGTGCGCATGTTTATGTATAAATACAAACACACATACACACACACACACACACACACACACACACACACCACACACACACACAAATTCATGCATTTATAGATGCATACATGTATATATATGTATATGTAATCACGATTTATTACCGTTAAGAATAACAATTTAACTGTTAATTACTGTTGCAGCATATTGATTAATTTCACATAATAAGCGTAAGTAATTCGATATAATAAGCAATCATTAATTCTTAACAATAATGATGTTTATTTTCAATTAGTTACACATCTTTCATATCAATTCTAAATAAAGCAAAGGTTTTAACCAACAATGAGTATTGATCAGATTCAATAGCGACAAATCCCTTGATGAGAAACGAAACCGGAACCCGCTTTCTTAAAATGCCCACGTACAAGCGCGATGACTAAAGCCAGCGGATGGCCTTTCACTATGCAGGCAACTAATAATTAATGCTGATTATTATGCTCGCCTAAACATTAATGAAGGAAATAAAGACGACAAAACAGCGCTTATCAACGAGAAGGCCAAGAGAATTAAGTTATTGCGTTATCAACAT
>NC_043017.1:2312629-2322629 GCF_006345805.1 Octopus sinensis | reverse complement strand
GCGGTTTTCTTTCGTGAAGATGAAGTAGAGGTAGGTATTCAGTTTTCAAACTTATGCGCCATTTTCGGGTGTTGTATCGTAGGAATCAATAAGACCATTGACGTCATAGTAATTCTGAAATGTCTAACATGGCGATTGACAAGTTACGTCGTTGATCCTACAGCAACACTTATACGCCAGTCAGACCAGCAAATTCCCCTTAAATCACAAAAGTTTATGTGTTAATGTTTTAAAAAAAGAAAGTACAAGTGAACATTAATGAATATAGCCTTAGATAAATAAAACTCCTCCCTAGTCAATGCTGAATCCCTTTTGATCAAAATCTTGCTCGATTTAACCTGACAAACGGCAGAAAATACAACAGAAACATTAAGTGAAGCAACATAAAACGAGAAAATTCCCATTCTCAATAAAACTTCAACCTATTAATCGCACTAAGACAACGAGAAAAACCTTAAATGGTCACTAGAAAAGCTACCAGCAACACTCAAATGATCCTCAAATCATCTATTGTTCTCATAAAATGGCAGGTCAATCATCGTTGGTACGACATAACCAAATCTGTGCACAAAACATAGTTGGAATACATTTTGATCATAACCCGGTTTGATCAAAGCTGGCCAGAAGCAATAAATAGATAAATAAATAAATAAATAAATGAATTGATAAAAATTCTAAAAACACAAGCAAAAAAAAAGCTGCTTTCAATACCACTACCGCCATCACCAGCGCCACCAACGCTATTACTGTATATATCCATTATTATCAACGTACGCGTGTTGTAACAAAAATACGTACGATAGTTTACACAAGAGATTAATACAGAAAAGAGCTTATTTTTGCCCATGTGAACCCTATTCAGCTGAAGGCTTAGCAATAGGTGTGTGTGTGTGTTTGTGTGTGTATGTGTGTGTGTATGTTTGTGTGTCTGTTTTTGTGCCCCAATATCACTTGACAACCGATGCTGGTGTGTTTACGTCCCCGTAACTTAGTGGTTCGGCAAAAGAGACCGGTAGAATAAGTACGAGACTTATAAAGAATAAGTCGTGGGGCTGATTTGCTCGACCAAAAGCGGTGCTTTCGTGGTTTCAGTTCCTAGAACGGGTGGTAAGTTGTGTTCTTGAGCAAAACACTTCATTTCACGTTGTTCTGCGATTACTTCGACACCTGATATATGATACATCGTGCATCTGTTCAGGCATCGGCGATTTGATGGAGCGAGTGAGCTGCTGTGCGGCACGAACATTTGATCAAAATAAACAAATAATATGTGTAGGGAGTTCAGCAAAAATTGAACCCTTATTCGCTGTCGTCTTCGATGGAAGGGTCTGCCATCATACTTTCGCTCGTATTTAGCCTCCTAAATTTCATTCGAAAGATACTTCTCAAAACGACTCTATCACGAAAGACATTTCTCCAACGTACCATTGTAATTCTTCTGAAGGGAATTTCTTCGGCACTAATCTGATTCTTCGCTTTGTTACAAAGAAGAATTTTAACATCTTCACACAGTTTTAAAAGAACTGTATTAATCATGTTCTTTTTTGTTATCTTTTCCTTATTTTTTTTTATATTCTAATTCTCCTTTCTTCTCAAAACAACTGCAAACGCCTGCATTACAACGAATTTGCTTGTCTGCATAACGAAATTTATTTGAATTGTGAGTATTTTCTCACCAAGTAGTTATTTCTTTAATGTTGGTCATGAATTGGATGCAATGTGGATGCGATAGAGAAACACCAAATATACCTGTATGTTTTGCTCTGTGTGTGTGTGTGCGTGTTTGTAAGTATATACGAATATGCATACATGTACGTCTTTATATACATATATATATACATATATATATATATATATATATATATATATATATATATATATATATAATATATAATTATATATGTGGGGTTGCGCGTGCGTGTGTGTATGTGTGTACGTATGTAATATGGAGATGGAGCGAGTTAGAGAGCAAACAGGACACTGAAAGGAGAAAAATAAGGATATAATGGGAATGAAACAGCGTAAGAGTAAAGGAGAGAAAGAGAAACAGAGACAGAGAGAGGGAAAGAGGAGAGATAAACAGAAAGAATCTAGAAAGAGGGTAACGTGTGAAAAAGAACAGAATGAAGGGCGAAAGAGCGTAATTTTCATTTTAAAAGAAAAAAAATATGAGAGAGCGAAGAAGATTTGTAGTTAATGAAAAATAATAGAGCTTAAGGATAAAGAGATGATAATACACCAGGGGAAATAAATAAGGAATGGAAGAGAGAAGTAGAGAGCTAGAGAGAAAGAGAGTGACCGAGAAAGAAAGATTTCGAGCGGCAACGAGATAAAATAAAAGAGTGAACAATCTAAACGAAAATACGAATAGAAAAAAAAGAGAGAGCGAGAGAAATTGGAATAATATCAGTGAGTTCTTTCTTTTTGTTTTACTCTTCTTTCTGTTTTTTTTCTATAAAACAAGACATTGTTATCGTTTTGAATTTGCATAGAGTGAAATGATGAAAATTGTAGTTATTTGATTGAAAGAGATAAACATATACAGTATGGTATTCATGTTTATGTATGCGTGTACGTTTACATACACACACACACACCACACACGTATATATATATATAATATATATATATATATATATATATATATGTATATATATATATATATATATATGCATATACATATACACATATATTGTTTACATGTGTGCAAAGGACCATGTATGTATATATACATATATATATATATATATAAATGTATATGTATATGTACACTTTCATTAAATTTCTCAGAATATATAATTTGGAGGAAAAATAAACAAATATATACAAAAGTAGAGAAGAAGAAAAAATAAAATACTTTGGAACAATTATAATAAAGCATCACCATTTAGACAATATTCCAAGAAGGGAATAAAAATTTATATTTCTATAAAGACAGGCACACATATAAAAATACGCAATGATGATGATAATAATAATAATAATAATAATAATAATAATAATAATAATAAAAAGATGATGATGATGATGACGATGATGATATACAAGTCGAAAATAAAAGCGAATTAAATGCAGATAAAGTCTTTAAATAAAAATGCTATTGACACAAATGCATACGCCATGGCAGCGATGCGAAACTGGACAAAAAAAAAGAGAAAAATAATAAGGAATAAATAAATAGATAAATAAACCATAAACAACGTATGAGTTTTAGGAAGAAAGAATTCAAGGCATGAAAGCGAATTACAGATAATGATTTTGAAGAAATTATGTTGAACGGGAGAGAAGAAGAGAGAAAGAAAGAGAGAAAGAAAGTGGGGCTCTCTAAAAACAGAAGAAATACAAAAGAAACTGAACTGTGTATGAGAGACCGCTGTAAAATTTATGGAACCTGTGATGCCTCGAAAATAGTCTTTGCTTCCTGATTCAATTGCCTAATTTGAATTTTAAAAAATATATAATGATGACTATAAAACGGAAACAAACAGAAAATCGTAAAAAAATGGCGAACAGTAAAAGGCAAATAGAATATATTAAGTTAACAGTAAGGACGACATGGAATATGTGTTTGGGTGGCCTCTGAATTTTTCTTTTCTCTCTATATATTTATTTTAACATATATCTTTCCCTCTCTCTAGTTTTTGTCTCTGTAATTATTTATATTTTGTTTCATTTGAATTGTTTCTTATTTTTATCAATTTACAATTGTTATTATTTCGTTTTATGTTGTTGTTTTTTCTATTCGTTGTTTTTGGTGTTTGTTCGTTTTGTTATTGACGTTTATTATGGCTATTATTGTCGGTGTTGTTTCGTTCGTGTCACTGTTGTTATTTTTACTGATTGTAATATTGAAAAAATAATGAAATATCATTGTTCACTTTTTTTTTTCTAATATATTTTCTTGTTATATTTTCATTTCGAATCTAGCTGAGATGACTTATCTTCGTCACAGAAAAAGGAACGACCATCACGTGATAACATTACGTCTCTCTATTTCTTTGTCTTTCTCTCTTAATACTTACCAACTTCCTATAATTCCAAGGCTTTCTTACTGATTACTTATCTAACTGCATATCTAATCGTTCTTCATTATCATTATGATTACCCACCTATCTCCCAGTATCTGCATTTCTTGCAAACCCATCCATATTTGCTTGCCAAGTTTTGGTCTATCTCCATCTCTGCGTCTATTCATGTCATTCCATCTTTCTGTCTATGATATAAACATCTATTATGGCTGCCCCCTCGTTATCGAGTATGGCCATAGCACGAAGCTTAACTGTTACTGGTGCTGTGATCGAATGTGACTTTTTTGCCCAGCTAAAGATCTACAATGTCTTGTACAAAATTGGCAACTAAAACCTTTACTGGTAATAGCCGGCTGTAGTTGTAACTGGGCTTCATGTACCTTTGCATGTCGTTTAAGTATAAACATCTATACATGCATAAATACATGCATACATACATACATTAAATATTATTATAATTAAACTTATTTATATTAAATTTCTTTTAAACAATGTATGAAAGATGCAATGCTTAGTTACCGAAGACATTTTGTAAATTTACGTCTGATAATCAAGTAAATAAATATATTAAATAGATACAGTGAAGCGAAAGGACTAAAAAGAACACGTGAGATGAAGAGTCGCTGAAGAGGTCACAGGATGTGTGGCGAAAGAGCTTAAACAAAGGACACTGAAATAAATAGAATTAGCTCTGATTCTGTGGGCGAGTTTGTGTAAGTCCTTGTTTCCCTGCTCACTAACGGGAAAGCAAAAAAAAAAAAATAAAACTAACCATCATTTTATCGTGTGATATATGAGGGAAGATTATCAAATATGACATTTTTACAGTTGTTCTTGTGATTTCTTGTTTGGAGCGAAACTAGCTTCTGTACAACAACAGCAACAACAACAATAACAGCACCAACAACAACAACAATTTTCGTCATATCCACGTTTTATTTACCACAAATATACCACAAACGGCAAGGAAACACGAACACACACATACACACATACACTAACCTTCAATACACGCAACGATACAGCCAAATGAAGACACACACATACACAAAAAAACACACACACAAACACACACACACACACACACAACACACACAAACACACACACACACACACACACACACACAAACACACACACACACACACACACACACACACACACAAACACACGCACACACGACCTGTCTCCATTTCACAAGGATGTTCACGACTCTAACACCTTTGATCAACGTTCTTTTCAAGCAGAGAAAGCCGAGTTGGGACGATAAACAAAAACCACAAATATTTCTGTAGTTTTGCCCCAAACCACACGCGCACGCCCCACCCCCCATACACACACACACATTCATTCATTCATACATTTCACTAAACCTCCCACTTCCCACACCCACAAGGGTCCCGTTTCAGAATCTAACCATTTCAATGGCCTCCTTCAGTTCCAGATTCCATCCGTCTTTCTCCATCGCAGAGAAATTCCAAGAGAATTTATACATTATTCATCCGTCTTAATTCATTCCAAAATAAGAATTTTTTTCTATTTCTTTTTTGTTTTATTTTATTGTTTGTCTCTTTAATTCATTTGCATCTTTCCTTCTGAGTATTTCTTTTCATTATTCCGAACAATTTTTGCATTCATTATGTTGTTGTTCTTATTATTACTGATAACGTTCTAATTTCTATTGTTGCATTCTTCTCGTTGTTGTTGCTGTCGCTACAGTTTTCATTCATGTTATAGATATTACTCATACTGCTGTTTCTCTTCTGATAGTTATTATTGTTATTGTTCTTGCTGTGGTTTTTATTCGTCTTGTTGCTGTTGTGTCACTTTCTCTTCTCTCCGTCCTTTATTTCCTCATATATTTTATATCCCCGTCACTGGCTCTTTTTGATATTTTAACTCATTATTCTGACGTTTATTACACTGCCGCCATTTTACGTCCTTCTTCCTACACACATCCAACCCCTTATATGCGTACATCAACCGCAACCACACAGCCTAACCAGTCATACTACACCAGCCACAAATCACCATTAACCACCTAACAACACCCTCCATACTATAACAAACCATCCCTCCATATTAAACCACCATCCAAAGAATCCCACCTCGACTACACCGTTATTTATTCTACGCAGTTATCTATACTAGACCACTACAAACTCAAAACTACAGCCCATACTACCCTACTACCCATACGCCATCATCTAGACTGCAGTATACGAAGGGGTGCTGAAAAGATCCTGGCTTTCTGTAAATGAAAATACTACAAGATCAGTAAATTAGGATTTTATTCGACATATTCCCCTCTCAGATCCACCCATTTATTGTAGTGGTCCTGTAAAAGAACTCGGAAGGTTAGGCCACTTACCAGGCCTTTCGCGATATCCTTAAAGCCAGGAACTTTTCGTCATCGCCTCGCCATCACATCACCTTCAGCGACGACGAATCATCCTTTTAATCTGCCCGTTTCCGTCCGTTATTATATTCTCCAATACTTACCTTTATACTTTTTGTATCATATATATATATATATATATATATATATATATATATATATTATATATATATATATATATATGTATATATATATATACATATATATATATATATATATATATATACATATATATATATATATATATATATATATATTGTGTGTGTGGTGTGTGTGCGTGTGTACTATACATATATATTTACATTTATACATATATATGTATGTATATATGTACATATTTAGAGAGAGGGAGAGAGAGTAAGAGAGAGAGAAAGAGAGAGAGAGAGAAAGACATATACACAAAAACATACGTACATAGACACACGCACATATGCACAACTAGTTACCCACACCAGACATACATTAAATATTAGATGTGGCCTCTTAAATTTGTTTAAAAAAACATCTCTTCTACTCTCGAGTGTTTTTTTTATAGAGATCTGGCTTGTGTTTTTCCACCACCAGTCACTTCCATCCCCACGTGCAGCATTCATTTCTTGCACTCATCTTTACCGAACAGTCAAGTAACCAATTCTTTGTGATTTAATCAGATTCCTCTTCGCAGAATTCTTGCAGCTCCTTAACAATATAACAAAAGGCATGTTTGTTGGAATCAGAGGAATTCGTGAATATATGAGTAAGTTTAAGATGTGCATAACTATATGTTGGTGACTACATCGAATTTTTTGCATTCATCCGCATACGAGAAATATGTGACATGTATAACTCGTTCTTTTATTAAAAAATAAATAATATAATACAAGATTAGAGAAAATAAACGAATTACAAGCCAGAAACACAGCTGTTTCGTTAACGTTGTAACAAAATCAACATGGTAATCGGATAGAGTTTCATGTATAAATGTTTTTCTTTGGGCGTTTGTGTATATGAACATGTATATAAACAAGTGTACATACATGCATATATGTAAGTGTACATACATGCATGCAATTTCGTCTACTGAAAAATATTTCATTATATAGTATTTGTCCATATGTATGCTAATAATCCATTCCTAGTTTGAAATCTTTTTTAGAATAACTACAACTCTGCAATGATTTCATGACAATGCATTTCACGTTCGATTTCTGGTGAAGTGAAGATTACTTGGTGTTATCAGATTCATATTTACCATATTTTGCACATTACTTAATCATCGGTATATTATTTTAATTTTATATTTAATATTTCTATTATATGTAATTTTCTAGATGGTGTAATTTAATTGTTCATTTTGAATTGATAAAAGGTGTTTTTTTCTAATTTTTATACATACATACATACATACATATATATATATATATATGTATGTGTGTGTGTGTGTGTGTGTGTGTGTGTGTATGTGAGTGTGTGTGCGTGTGTGTGTGTGTAGAATGTGTTCCCCACAATGTATACACAAATACTCGCTCCATTTCCACGGCTATTTAAATTGACTCATTAGAAATAATCCTTTCTACTAGAGGCACAAGGCCTGAAATTTGATGGGAAGGATCCAGTCGATTAGATCGACCCCAGCACGCAACTGGTACTTAATTTATCGACCTCGATAGAATGAAAGGCAAAATCGACCTCGGCGGAAACTCATTGGAAATAATGAATGGAATAAGACTAAGCTTGGATCTAGGGATGTTGATCTTTGGTGCTGTTCGATGAGCAGAAATGATGCAGAAGTCAACAGACAAATATTTCATTTTGTTACTTTTGTTCTTTTCCAATATATTTATTTTCTCTCTCGTACAGTATTTTATAAATTGCTATTCTTAACTTGTCTTTATAATCACTCATCTGTCATTCGTATATATTTAACTTATTATCTCATCTTCTTACTTTTTATTATTCATCGCCATTCGTCATTTTTGATTTTGCTCAAGTTCCATCTCTTATTTAATTTTATTGCTCACAAGGGGCTAAACATAGAGGGGACAAACAAGGACAAACAAAGGGATTAAGTCGATTACATTGACCCCAGTGCGTAACTGGTACTTAATTTGTCGACCCCGAAAGGATGAAAGGCAAAGTCGACCTCGGCGGAATTTGAACTCAGAACATAACGGTAGACGAAATACCTATTTCTATTTCTTTATTACCCACAAGGGGCTAAACACAGAGGGGACAAACAAGGACAGACATAGGTATTAAGTCGATTACATCGACCCCAGTGCGTAACTGGTACTTAATTTATCGACCCCGAAAGGATGAACGGCAAAGTCGACCTCAGCGGTATTTGAACTCACAACGTAACGCAGACGAAATACCGCTAAGCCTTTCGCCCGGCGTGCTAACGTTTCTGCCAGCTCGCCGCCTTTAAGTTCCATCTCTGTCGTCTCTGGTAGAATCACATGTTTCTGGTTCTGAAGTTCCGTTACGCAACCAGGTTTGTTTCACGTTCGTTCTCACTGCGTAGTACCTTGCTCAAGAGTCTTCCGTTTATAGCTCCGAGCCAACCAATGGCTTGCGAGTAAATTTGGTTGATGCGAACTGTATGGAAAACCGTGGTATAGAATTATGTGTGTTTATCTATCTTGGAATCTGTGGGAAGCAGAGTTCTTCCAACACACCCTCGCCAGCTACCACTTTCATCTATATTTCATCTGTCTCCCTTGTAAGATTATATCAATCTGTTATATTTCTTTCATCTATTAGGTGTCTATCAAAAGCCTCAAGGATTCAGAACACCCGGTTTTCATGATATATAAGTGAATGAGATTATAACATTACCCTACTAAACGGGACACCAGTCCCTCGCCTGGTTAATTCCCCACTCCCACTTATTACTGGAACTGAAATACATATAGAACATCCTCAAACGAAGTATTTTATTCGACAACTCAACGTAGCACTCGGTCCACTTGTCTTACGAACTTGTGTGCAACACCCTAATCATAGGCAACGCCCCTTCGCTCTATCATCTGCACTTCGTTTATTATTTCAACGTAAGCCTTCCCTTCATCTAATCTTTCTTATGAACTTCAATCAGATCCATTATCTATCATGAATACATTACTTTTCTCATCTGCACTTTTCGAGTTTTCGTCTGCACTCTGTGCTTTCCTCGCCAGATTTCATTTGTTATTTCACCAATAATCTTATCTAATTTTATTTCACCCGTTTCCACGTGCTCTCCATTCACATTTTATCGCTTCATCTGATTTGCATTTATGTAATTGGGTACTTCGACGTTTCAATATTTCTATCATTGCTCTTACATCAGCCTCTTATTCTTCCTTTCATTTAATTTCCACATACATTTCATGTCCTTTCACTTGCCACACATCAATTCTTTCACGTATCATTGTCTTGTAATCCGTATACTCCTTTTCCTTTAATTTCTCCTTTCAACTCTTTGCATCGCAAATTTTATCTCTTAATTTTGCAGATTTTCATGCCTTCATTCTACTGTTGCTTACATATCTTTCCTTCTATCATCTAACATTTAACATGATTTTTTTATTTCCTTTCCTGTTCTTTTATTTCTCA
>NC_043017.1:2292629-2307629 GCF_006345805.1 Octopus sinensis | reverse complement strand
GGAACCAATCTGAAGCAGATTTCTAAAGGAAACGAACTGAATCTACAAGAGTTTCCTTCAAAACGCGGATGAGACAGATAATCGATTAATTTAGAATCTCAGGTTATTATAGTAAGCGAACGAGAAATATACATTGTGATTAAACGTGTGCTCTATCCAGATGCAAATCTCACCTTGGTCATTGTCGAGTTATCAAAACTGTACATTGATCCACATCTGCCTCGACTATGAGTAATGCCGTCGCTCGATCAACAGAACTACCTGTTCGCTGAATTGACTCTGTATTCCACAGGAACATGTACCCGTAAAGCGATCTCCTGACTGAATCACGGTGACAGAAAATGAGACGAGTCTGGTTCTTTGAGACACATTTAACATCGTTACCCGTTTGTGTTTCTTAATTTTCCATTTACAATATTTAGTTAACCACAGTCTTTGGTAAAAGTTTCCCCGCACTAAGATCGAATGCCAGACCTCGTGAGCGCCGTGCGATCTTCCTAAACATCTGACCTTATCTGCGTTCGCGTTATTTAGTGTAGATAATGAATTATGAGGTAGCTGTCTATTATCATGTTTATCAGCCTCAATGGTTTTTACAATATCCAGAAGTCAGTGGAAACACCTGTCTAACCTAGCAACAACTATTCATCATAATAACGAAAGCAAACACACAAATCCACATGACTCGTACTGTAGTAACAACACTGACAACATACAATAGGATACATACATATATATATAATATATAATATATATATATAATATATATATATATCTATATATAATAATATATATATATATATATATATAATATATATATATATATTATATATATATATAAGATGAAAACAAATGAAAGTTTGGTGAGTCAGCGAGAGTTAAACTTCCTGATTAATGAGCTCTACTTTCAATAGACCGGAGAATGATTTGTGAAGTACAGGGATGGGTTGAATCCGTCCAAATTCATATTTAGTGCCTACGATCAATAAGGGTATGTGATCACCCGTTTCCGATTCTCAATTTAGCTTTGAGACTGCAAAGCAGGCCATTAAATCGTGCATTATAAAACGAAATTGCACACACACACACACGGCGTAAGCAATAATGATTATAAAAAGCACAATGGCTACCATTAAACTTGCATTCTATCATATTTTATAGCTTACTTAACCAGTTGTTTGTTGACACATCTATTCTTTTGTATTTTCTCACTGGTCTAGACATGTATACATCTCCCCGAGTCCCACATAACCGCATTAACCTAATTCACATGAACCTCACACATACACATACACACACACACGCGCGCGCGCGCACTCATATGTAGGTGGAGGTGTAGCTGTGTGGTAAGACGCTTGCTTCTCAACAACATGCTTCTCGGTTCAGTCCCACTGCTTGGAAACTTGGACGAGTGTCTTCTTCTATAACCTCAGACTGAACAAAGCCTTGAGAGTGGATTTGGTAGAAGGAAATTGAAAGAAGCCCGTCATCTCTCTTTCTCTCTCTCTCTCTCTCTCTCTCTCTCTCCCTCTCTCTGTCTTTCAATAAACTAACTGAAGTTTTTCTACACCCACAGAGGTTAGCCAGCATTATTAACCGGAAAAGTGAATACAGTACCCGCTAGAATTGTAAAACATTACCAAGCTAATTTGGAAATCTATCTCTCTATCTATCTATCTATCTATCTATCTATCTATCTATCTATCTATCTATCTATCTTCTATCTATCTATCTATCTATCTATTTATTCTATCTATCTATCTATCTATCTATCTATCTTCTCTCTATCTATCTATCTATCTATCTATCTACCTATCTTTCATCTATCTATCTATCTATCTATCTCTCTATCTATCTACCTATCTTTCCATCTATCTATCTATCTATCTATCTATCTATCTATCTATCTACCCATCTATCTATCTATCTATCTATCTATCTATCTATTTCTATTCTATCTATCTTCTCTATCTATCTATCTATATATAATATAATATATATAATATATATATATATATATATATATGTGTGTGTATATAGGTATGTACCTATGTCCGTGTGGGTTTCTGTCGTGTTTGGTCCCTCCTTCACACTTGACACTCGGTGTTGGTGTGTTTGCGTCCCCGAAATGGATCTGTAATACATGATTAGTGTACTTACTTTACAAATAGTTGTATGAGAATACATTTTCTGCTAGGGATACTTAGAAGACTTATCTATACATACTTATTTCAATTATTACAATCGTTATGTACCCACACTTGCTGCTGTATGTTAGTCAAAATACATATTAAACCTGAGATTTATGGAAATATTTTTTGCAGAGTTATTGTATAGCAAAACAGGAACGTGGAATGTTTTAGTTCTATTTGTTCTCCATTACACATGTTTCATATTCCAATAGGAATTGCAAAGACTCAAATGTTAGATAGACATGTAAGGAACTTTCTATTGGAAATAAACATTTTCTGACGAAGTTCTAATTGGAAATTCCTGATATGTTTCTCTAGCATATAAATCTATGTAATTCCTGCTAGGGAATGAAACGCATATAATGCGTGATAAATAATAGCAAAAATTTTGCACTTTATTGCTATGTTTGTGTATATACATATATACAACTTATAAACAAGGGCAAAAGAAAATTATTTCTATGCCAATATGCTGATAACAGTCTTTTAAATCAGCAATTTCCACATATTATTATACCCACTACAGAAATACGTAGTGCTGAAATCGAGGAAAGCTATCCAACATAATTTTATATATATATATTTAATTACATATATATATATATATATGTTTAATTTTTAGATTCCTAACATTATAATCTCTCTGATGAAGCTTTGGGGCTCAGTTATCGTCCAACCACTGACCAATTTTTGTTCAACCTTTGAAAAATCCCTGAATAATACTGGCATGATGTGGAAAACTTGGCAGACTGGGCAAACCCACAACAGAAACAGTTGTAAGGGCTTAGTGTTTTTCAATCATATATTCTTATTCATTTGTTTATTTTTATTACTTACACTTGCTTGACAACCGATGCTGGTGTGTTTATGTCCGCGCTACTTAGCGGTTCGGCAAAAGAAACCGAGAGAATAAGTACTGGGCTTACAAAAGAATAAGTCCCGGGTTAGAGTTGCTCGATTAAAGGCGGCGCTCCAGCATGGCCGCAGTCAAATGACTGAAACAAGTAAAAGAGTAAGAGAGAGTATACATATGATTGCAATCAATTAATAGATAGATATGAATGAATGTCTACATTTGCTGATGTTTGTCGATTGATTATCCTCTCCATTTTCTTATTTACTTATATATATATATATATATATATATTCATATATATGTATATATATATATATATATACCGGAGTAAACACATAAATGTGAAACAAGGTGGAAAAAAGAGTACTCAAATACCAGTGGTAGAGTAATATGCTTTATTTAAAGCAGCAGAAAATTCAACAAAACCTGTTACTCTGAGTTTCACGTTCCCGTATGTATATATATATATATACATAATGCGTTTTAATAAAGCATATTACTCTACCGCCGGGTTTCGAGTACTATATTTTGCACCTTGTTTCACATTTATGTGCTTCCACACACACACACACACACACACACGCACACACACATGTATATATGTAAGTATGTATATATATATATATATATATATATGCAAACTTGTATATAAACATGCATACATATATATACAGTTGTGTGCGTTAGTGTGTATGTGTTTGTGCGTGTAGTATCGCCTCACTAAATTGTGATAATAATACAGTATTTTGTGTCTGTAACTGTATTCCATCTGTCTATGTCCCATGGCACGCGGGTGCTTGCGACTAATGATGTGCTTGTGCTAAATATTAGTCTCAGTGGTTTGCCACACATTCTTTTTTACTATAGCCTTCAGCACGAAATCGAGACATGTTATTCCAGTCTCGAGGAAAGGAGACTGACTACCTACACATTTTTTCAGCTTGAAAGATTATTGTGCAATGCTTTTTTGTTTATTATAAGAGAAGTTATCGAAGCAGCAATGAAGAAATTACACAATCACCTCTAAATATATAAATAAGGGAATATATAAAAAAAAAAAGAGCTGAAAAAGCGAAAGCTAGTAAAAAAAATATTCACAGATACATGGATACTAAAGCGAACACGTAAACGTATAGACAACGCTTATGCACGCGAAGATAAACGCAAGCACACACATACACAAACATACAAGCTCACTCGCAGCTAATTTAATCTTGTACGAGTTGAGCTTTGCCATCGTTACTTTGTCTACTTTCCAGGTATTTTCGGATTTATTTGCGAACGCAAAATTAGAATAAAACGCCTTTGTGTGTATGTGTATATTAATAGTAGATATCTAATGCTATGGGCACAGACACACAGACACACGCACACACAAAATACATATACACTCGCATGAACCGTGCTTACATATATATATATCTTTGTGTGTGCGTATGGATGTGTATACATATATATATATAGATAGATAGATACGTAGATAGATGGATACAGGTATTATGCACGTGCATATATTATTATTTAAATAATCGCATTGTCAATGTTATTTATTACATAGGGCGGCAAGCTGGCAGAGCCCTTTAGCACGCCGGGCGAAATGCGTAGCCGTATTTCGTCTGCCGCTACGTTCTGAGTTCAAATTCCGCCGAGATCGACTTTGCCTTTCATCCTTTCGGGGTCGATTAAATAAGTACCAGTTACGCACTGGGGTCGATGTAATCGACTCATAAGGCTGGGGTCGGTCCAAGATGCCTTCTGCCTAGAACTCGGAACCGTGTGGTTGGGAAGCAAGCTTCTTACCTCACAGCCACGCAGCTTGTTTATATTTTATATTTTATCGTATATATATATATATATATATATGTTGTATGTGTCCGTGTGTTTGTATGTATGTGTGTGTGTGAGCATGTGCGTGTATGTGTTTTCTATTGTTATCGGTGTTGCTGTTGTCTTCTTCCAATCAGGACTCACGCCATTAGCCAAAAAGAATAATCTCTAGTTCGAGCCTACTCTAAGCTACTAAGAATGCGTGTGGCAACTTGAAGATCCACCCACCACGCGTGATAGACTGACGGTTGCACGGGTGCGATAGCTACTTTGTTATCCTCATTCCGTAAACGATGGCTTTTAACTTGTGGAGAGCTGAGCCATCCTGGGGTACAGAGGATTCGCAATCTAGACTAGGGTCTGAAAGTTTACCACACCATCATAGTGGGTTACACCATGGTTCCTCTGCTTTTTGGCAGAAGTAGAAAGAAAAAGCGAGAGAAAGTTATGGTGAAAGAGTACAGCGGGTTTCACCACCTCCCCCGCCGGAGCGTCGTGGAGCTTAGGTGTTTTTGCTTAATAAACACCCACAATGCCCGGTCTGGGAATCGAAACCGCGTTCTTACGACCGCGGGTCCGCTGCCCTAACCACTGGGCCATTGCGCCTCCACTGTTGCTGTTCGACCGTGGTCGAGACATGGAATTTACCATGCTACGCCAGACTTCACGGTCCATCATGGCATTACGGAGGTCCTGTTGCTGGATGCCTGTATCCCTGGAGATTACATCAGGGTAGGAGAGTGTGCGCCCTCTGGTATTGCGAGTAGATGGCTTCCAGAGGAGGAGAGTATAAATTACGGTCGAACAATGATGATGATGATGATGACTGTTGCTGTTGTTGTTATTGATATCGTGTTTTACAGCAGTTTCTATCTATTGTTACTATGAATATAGTTGGTAACATTGTGTTTGTTATTGTTGCTCTTTCTTTTGTCCTTGTCATAATTATTGTTGTTGTTGTTGTTGTTGTTGCAGCTCATCCTACACTTGTCATTGTTGCTATAATTATCAACAGTTGCTATTGTTGCAATCGCCGTCGTTGTTGATGTCTTTTTTTTTTATTGTTGACTGTTGTTTGTGGCTCTAATGCCCATCCCTCCTCAGTTTAATTTCATTTGTGATGCTTACACAGGAACTCCAATCAATGATATGCTTCACATGGTAGCGATTATGTTAATGGTGATGCTGCCGCTGCGGTTGTTGTTGCTGTAGGTGGTGGTGGTGGCGGTGGTGGTGGTGGTAGTGGTGGTGATGGTGGTGGTGGTGGTGATGGTGGTGGTTGTGATGGTGGTGGTGGTGGTGGTGGTGATGAGGGTGATGGTGGTGGTGGTTGTGATGGTGGTGGTGGTGGTGGTGGTGGTGATGAGGGTGATGGTGGCGGTGGCGGTGGTGGGGTGGTGTGGTGGTGTGGTGGCGGTGGTGGTGGTGGTGGTAGTGGTGGTGGTGGTGGTGGTGGTGGTGGTAGTGGTGGTGGTGGTGGTGCTGGTGGTAGCGGTGGTGGTGGTGGTGGTTGTGGATGGTGGTGGTGGTGGTGGTGGTGATGAGGGTGATGGTGGCGGTGGCGGTGGTGGTGGTGGCGGTGGTGGTGATGGCGGTGGTGGTGGTGGTGGTGGTGGCGGTGGTGGTGGTGGTGGTGGTGGTGGTAGTGGTGGTGGTGGTGCTGGTGGTAGCGGTGGTGGTGGTGGTGGTTGTGATGGTGGTGGTGGTGGTGGTGGCGGTGTTGGGTTTTGTTCTCGTTTCCGATGTTGTGTATTATATTAGCTGCAAATCGTCTTCTGTCTTGTAAATGTCCCCTCCGGTATATTATCAGAGAACAAACGCCCCCCACCCCACACCTCACCTTGCTGGCATTTACAATCCAAAGCATTCCTGCACGCGCGCAAGGTTTTCCCCTTTTTCCCCGCCCCTCCCTCTCTCCCCTTCTCTCCCTCCTTCATAAACACAAGCACACACAAACATGCATATATATATATATATATATACTGACATACATGCATCAACTTGCATGTGATATGCACAAATACATGCATAGATAGACGTCGCTACCACACACTTATATATATATATACACAAGTGAGGGCGCGTGGCTTAGTGGTTAGGGCATTCGGCTCATGATCGTAAGGTTGTGAGTTCGATTCCCGGCGACGCGTTGTGTCCTTGAGCAAGACACTTTATTTCACGTTGCTCCAGTCCACTCAGCTGGCAAAAATGAGTTGTACTTGTATTTCAAAGGGTCAGCCTTGTCACTCTCTGTGTCACGCTGATTTTCCCCGAGAACTACGTTAAGGGTACACGTGTCTGTGGAATGCTCAGCCATTTGCACGTTAATTTCACGAGCAAGCTGTTCCGTTGATCGTATCAGCTGGGACCCTCGTCGTCGTAACCGGCGGAGTCTTTAAAATATATACACACGATCCCGCAAATACACGCCCCCCATGCGAATGTCTAGCAACAAAATGGACGCTTCTTTGCATGCGTTTGAAGCAGTCGCATACGTACGCACATCCGTAATTAAAACTAACAATAGTCTCACACAAGTACAAAGGAAAATACACAGAGATAAATCAATACACACATCCGAACAGAACACACATCACACACACGCATATGTATGTATGTATGTATGTATGATGTATGTATGTATGTATGTATGTATGTATGTATGTATGTATGTATGCATGTATGTATGTATGTGTGTATGCATGCATACATGTATTTATGCCTGCATGTTTGTCTGCATATATATATATAGTTAATCCAAACAAGAAAACACAAAAAAACACAACAACGCGAGGACGGGGAACAAATATAGTATTATTGGACGCTCAGGAAAGAAGGGAAGAAGGAGGGTTTAACGTTTCGAGCGGAGCTCTTCGTCGGAAACATAGGAGATGGAAAGATCCAGAGAAGGGAAGACAGAGGAAAAAAAAATCGCCAACGGTACACACGAGCCCTAATTTGTATGCTCATGCTAACAGCTGATAACTTGCTTAATTTTCATTTCTTAGACTTAACCATTCGCCAGATTCAGATTTGAGGAAAGTGAAATTTTCTGCTAACGCTACTGGTAGTTTGAAATGCTGTCTGAGCATAAAAACTGTTTATGATGGTGTTTCAAACTTTCTACCTTAGCGACTTATAAGCTTTCGAAGTGGAGATTGGTTTGGCTCAAATTGGCCTCTTTGAATGTTCACAAGAAACGTAGAAGAAGAGAGTGGACGTCGGCGTTATGTAACGGCCGTAGTGAATGAAGTTATGCCGAAAAGATTCAGTAGGATACTCTACACGTTCCTTGAACCACACAGTGCTAGAATTCTTTATTAGATTATATAAAAAGGAAATTTTAGGGTACAATCCGGCAAGAGTCAATTAATTGTGGGTAGACCTAGAACGAGAATGAACTCAAATACCGAGCAAAATGTTTCATGATATTAACAATTCCATAGCTTTGCGTTGGCAACAGTGGGCAGTTTTGAGTTTAAAAACAGTCGCCCATAAACTATTAAATTCTGCCAACAATTTTGACATTTTTTTCTTTTAATGAAATATACTTTAGTAATGATGACCTTTATGACCATTCAATTTGTGTATATATCTTTTAATTTACTCTGAATGTGTATGTGTGGTGTGTACGAATATGTGTGTGTCTGTGTCATTTATTTTTTCTTTCACTTATTTTATTCATTAGACTGCGACCATGTTGGGACACCACCCTGTATAATGCTTTAACAAATGAATAAAACCCCACAACTTTTTTCAAGCCTGGTACTTATTCTTGAATCTTTTTCCGAATATACAAAAGCTAACAGAAGAACGACATCTTGATGTTTTTTTCAAAAAGCTTTGCACGAGAGATACGATTAAAAGCAGCTGTTTCAAGTCTACGTGTTCTTTTATTTCTGGCTCCCGTGGGAAAACCCCAAACGTATTGTTTTTTTCAATTTCTCATGCCATACGTTTGAAAAATTAAACAAAGAAGATCACAGAAAGAAATACCCAATTTTTAAAATTGCATTGTCCTTTAAGCAATATTTCATCTTTCATTTTTTATTTTTTACTTCCTTCAGTCATTCGAGTACGACAATAATATGGCAACTCTTTGCAGAGTTTCTGTCAAACAAATCACCTGAAGTACTTAGACTTTTTAAAGTCTAGAATATATTTTATCTGTGTCTATGCGAACGAGTTAATGTATACAAAGTACAGACAATTAAGATTTTTTGCTTTCTGAAACCGTTAGTTCTGGAAAAAAATTGTTTTTCTTTACGGGAGATGTACTTGCATAGTAAATGATCTAATCTGAGATCGTGTGCTGGAACGAAGACAATTGCAGCGTGGAAGGTGTTTATAAGCCATTTAAGAAACACACAAAAACCGTTAGATTCACTTCAACATTTAAATTTAATTAGCCAAAATGTTTTCGTCGCTTTGAGACCGCAACCTGTTCACTGATAAAATTCCGTGCAGCACACAATTTTGTCTAATGGTTTGTGTTTGTTTCTTAAATGGCTTATAAACACATTCCACGCTGCAATTGTTATTGTTTTTCATCTTTCGATAAAAATGTGTCACATCGCATTTTATTCTTATGTTGTTATACTTTTATAGCTGTGGCTTATATATGACCGGAAAGGTAGTTTTGTATTCATAAGTATTGCTTTACGTAATGTGTTGCCATATTTACCACGTAAATATTAATTTCTGCAAGAAGGTTGAAGATTGTGCATGCGAAATACGTTTTTGAATTCCAGTTCAATTGCTACAAATATAATATGTTAGGTGCATCTCATTCGCTTGATTCTACGATAGCGCTGAATGCTAACGATTTTCTCAAACAGTTACCATTTAGTGGGCATTTCTCTCGAAGTCTCAGGTTGCAAGGTTTATGTTAGCCAACTGTATACATTCCGATTTGTATCCTTACAGCATTATAGCATTTCCCTCTCTTTCTTTCTCTCTGTCAGTGTCTCCGCTACCCACGCACGTACACATGAACTATTTCTCTCTCTCTCTCCCTATGCATATATATATATAATATATATATATATATATATATAATATATATATATATATATGTATGTATGTATATATATATATGTATGTGCGTAAATCTACATTTATTATGCACACTCATACGTACACGTACAAACACAGACATATATATATATACATGAGTATAGACACATGTACTCTGCTCCAGCCTCTATACGTCCAACTGCGGTTATAAAAGCTAAAATATTATAAATCCATTAACGTATTACAATTGCAGGAGCGAAGACCAATTACTGCTGGTTTCATATCCAGACCACCACACACAGATTCTTTTCACTATCTGCTGGCACATCCTTGATGAAAGCGTTTAGATTTTCTTTCATCGTTTGTGAATGACATATTAAAGATGCCCAAAGCTAATGGTAGATGTCCATTCTTATTTGAATTATAATATATTTATGTGGTCTGAAATCCTTTTACAAGATCCAACATTGCCTGTAAGCGTCTTGGGTTTGAGTTTTGGATTAAAATTACCATGGTCTGACGGATATCTATCACACGTTTCTTTATCTGATTTTATTCATTAAACTAAGGTTATCCACAGACCCAAATTATACCAAAATTGTCCCGATGTGCCTCGGCATGCGGGGTAAAGAATGGTTTAATGGATGCAAAGCAAAACTTCAAAAGTTTAGACCAGCTGTTAATATTTTGTCCCCAAATACATTAATGTAAACACGCATACCCACGTATCTAAATACACACATATGTGTGTGTGTGTGTGCGTGTGTGTGAGAGTGTGTATGTGTGTGCGCACGTATAGAAAGGTACGCAGATATATACAGTTATATTTATATATAAAATAAATGAGCCCTTTTAAAGCCTAGCCAGTCTCATGGGGCCCGGTTTCTCGGTTTCCATGGCATATGTGTTCCCCAGCTGGACGGGACGCCAGTCCATCGCAGCGTTACTCATTTTTGCCAGCTGAGAGGACTGGAGCAACGTGAAATGAAGTGTATTGCTCAAGAACACAACGCGTCGCCCGTCCAGGAATCGAAACCACAATCTTACGATCATGATGCTGACACTCTAACCACTAAGCCACGCGCCTACACACACACACACACACATATATATGCACATTTTTATATGAATGTATACACATGCACACACACATATATACATATATATATATATATATATTTATAATAGGATTAGCTCGTATACGAGTAGGTATATATTTGTAAAAAACTGAAACATGTTATAATGTGTATATATAAAATTAAAAATTGTATAATATAGCACCATTTTCGAACTTCATTTTTTACAAATATATATATATATATATATATATATATATACGCATACACATATATAGTTGAATACATACACAGACACACAAAACCACAAACATATATACATATAGGAATGCATACATATTTATACATACAAACCCTCCACAATCTCCTACGCACATTTATATATATATGCCTACAAAAATACGTATCCGCAATCATATATATCCGTATATTTTCATGTCTGTATATGTATACGCATTTTGTTTATTTACATATATATATATATAGCTTAATATTAGCATCATTTTTACATATATGCGTATGTGCTCATTTTTACATATGTGTGTGTGTGTGTGTGTGTGTGTGTGTGTGTGTGTGTGTGTGTGTGCACACATTTATATACGCGTGTACAGCGATTCGTCAATATTCATATGGTGTACACACGTTCACAGAAACAAATAATTATTCATCATAGTGAGCTATACACTCTATAGCCTCTGCGAGTCGTCATTTCACAATCTACATGACAAATTTACGAGAAATTCTTCATGGCTCTGTGTTCGTGTGTAAGTTTCGTTGTATCTCTCTCGTTTCAAGAATGATCCATGTAAGCGCCGCTGAATCGTGTTTGTACAACCGAACAATTAAATTGATTATATATTTTCAGGTTATTGTTGCATGTAACAAGGACTCCTGAAAGTGGTCTGATGAGAAAAAAAAAACAAAAAGACAACAACATAGCAGCTAGATTTGTAATTTTTTATAACTCCTTTCACGGGATAACTTCGGGTAATTTAATAATGTCCCTCTATATATATATATGTCTAATGTGTCTGGTGGAAACGGCGGGTGTGAAATATGTACGTGTGTGAGAGTGGGTGAGTGTATATGCGCGTACGAGCACAGATACGCACACGCATGCAAACAACCTCACCTATATAATACTCTGTACAATATACGAAAGCACCCCTAATTATAATAGTCCCATAGACATAAAAATATGTGCGTATATATTATAAACATATATCTACATATATCTATATATAGCTATATCTATCTATCTATCTATCTATCTATCTATCTATCTATCTATCTATCTATCTATCTATCTATCTATCCATCTATCTATTTATCTATCTATCTATTTATCTATCTATCTATTTCCCTGTCTATCTGTCTGTTTGCCTGTCTGTATCTCTCTCTCTCTCTCTCTCTCTCTCTATTCATTTATCTATCTATCGGTAGATAGTGTCCAAATACTTCATGGGCTGGCATGAAGTGAAGCTCCAAAGAACTTTTATCAAACAACTAAGAAATTATTTATATATTTTATTAATCATAAAACTGGAAAATATTGTAAATAACTTGTATATAACTTTAAACCTGTTCATATTGTCTTTTCTCTGAAGTGACTACTGGGTTGTCTGTTTCTCGTTGGAAATCTGCAGGGTTCCTGAACTGGAAGAACCTGGTTAAGAATCCATACGGTGATATCGTACAACTGTACACCTTGTAACTACGTTTTGCAACCAACCAATGCTAGAGGGAATCTGAGGACTCAGTGGTACATAAAACAAGAAAACTCAGCGATCACACACACACACACACACATACACATGCGCGCGCGCGCACACACACACACAAATAAGTAAAATAAATAAAGATGAATATACTTCACTGAAAATTAGATATATATATTTACGAAATCGAGACAGATATCCACAGCTAGCAGGCTTATGCTACTCTAGACCGATGATGGGCAAAGACCCTGAAACATGCGTGTCTCTAGATGCAGGCCTAGCTTTTGGGGGTATTTGTCTCTCCTTCGTAAATATATAAGGACACAGTAAGTGTGTGGAAGCCGACAGGAAGCGTCGATGCTTCCTAGGGCTAAACAGCAGTGGTGTAATCCTCTACTGTCACGTTAAGTTGACAGTATACAACCATAATATTTAATGTGTTTGGGTGAAATCAACTGGTCAGTAAACTGGCTTAGTCAAAATACCAGCAAACCCATGAAATAAACCTATAAATCTGTGAGAAGTCCCTAGGCACCGATGGAGATGGAAGTAGCGTGAAAAATCTGTTGAACTGAAAGCTAATCCCTGAACAAACATCGATAATATCGTGGCATCTTAATGTCAACGTAGATGAAATCTTGTCAACTGAAGACCCGAAGAAAAATTTTAAATATGAAAACTGACGGAATCGTTAAATGTTCGGACAGAATGTTTCATGGTATTTTCCCAAACCCAAAATGCTATGGTTTCAAATCACGCTAATGTCACATTTACTGAAATGGAATATGAGTAACTGCGATATATGTGGTGATGGAGAAGAAACAATAAATCATATAGTCTCTGGCTGCCCAGTCCTGATAAGAAGAAATCTTTTCACAGACACGATAGAGTTGAGACATATATACATTGGAAGCTATGACGACACTATGGAATGAGACCCCGCTGAGAACCCCTTCGGTCTTGACTGATCATGGGATTGCGCCTAGAAAGGTACTCTCCTAGTCAAAAGTCCGGTGTTAACAAAGGGAAAGGCAAAGGGGCCGATACAGCTTGGCACCTTTGACGTCGTAACTCATTTCTACAGCTGAGTGAACTGGAACAACGTGAAATAAAGTGTCTTGCTCAAGAACACAACACTCAGCCCGGTCAGGAATTCGAACTTACAACCTCACGATCGTAAGCTCGACTCTAACTACTAAGCCATGCGCCCTCACTGCTATGGGATAACAACAAAAAAATATGGTATAGGCACACGTTAGAAAAGGTCACAGAAAATGAGAAAACAGCCATATTCTGGGATATGCCAATACACACAGATAGAAAAATTAAGACCAATAGGCCGGATATAGTTGTCAGAGAGCACGAAGACAAAAATGCTTTCTAATCGATGTATCAATGCCAACAGATGACAATGTTTCTTTCAAAGAAACGGAGAAAATTTCGAAATACAACGATTTGGAAATAGAAGTAACTCGAATGTGGTGATTAAAAACAAACAATTCTTATGATAGCAGGTGCATTAGGTATGTTAAAAAACAACATTCAGACAAATAGATAACAAAAATACCACGACATACAGGTATATATATATATATATATATATATTATATATATAATATATATATATATATATATATATATATAATATATATATTTCTCTCCTTGTTTTTTCTGTGTCCCTTTCTGTAGAAGAGCGTAGGCTCGAAACGTAAAAGACTTTTTCTATTCCTGAGCGTTATACTAATACATCTGTTTGTTTTGTACACCACCTCTCTTCGTCTTTTGCTTTTTTCGTAAACTCTCCCTGTATATATATATATATATATATATATAACATAGAGAAAATACCACCACTAGGCACCGTACACATCCTACGTAAACACTTTCAATACAATGAAAATTAGAACATCACAGCACATACCCAAGGCACACAAAACTGCGCTCGGTAGTGCAGTTAAAGCACGTGATAATAATGAGTCTACTAAATGATAATAACAAACTGGTTCTATTAGTATTCTCATTTGTTGTAACCCAGTGTCCCACATGTATGTAGTTATTGTTGATATTGACTGTAAAAAAATATGATTATCCGTGGGTAAAAGAAGGCAAGAAATGAATGAGAACTTGAAGAAAGAAAAGGGAAGTTGATGCACTCAGAGACATTGTCTGCGGTAACGAGACTCTTGCGTGCACGTGTCCCTTCCTGCTTCTCCTGATATCTTCAACCAATTATGGTCAGACCACGTCAATTAGATCATTTGTTTCCAAGCAAGCTTCTGGTGTTCCAACAAAAATCCCTTTCCCTCTCTGATATA
>NC_043017.1:2260129-2287629 GCF_006345805.1 Octopus sinensis | reverse complement strand
GCATTTAAGAATTTGTAAATTTTATGTTTAAAATAATGATCACTGAAGGAATTGGATATTCAATACAAGTATAGAGTTTAATATTTGATGTAAAAGAGTTCGGATTTTGAATAAACCACAGCCCCGAAAAGAGCACGAAGTTGTTGTCAATAAAGCTATCCCACGTGCATGTATAGATAGATAGATGGATAGATAGATACATACATACATACAGTTACGTGTCTATGCATGCATAAACACATGGACAGGATCATACACACATGCATACATATATATATACACACATATATTTTTTTTTCACTCTAGGCACAAGGCCAGAAATTTGGGAGGAGGGGGACAGTCGATTAGATCAACCCAAGTACGTAACTGGTAATAAATTTATTGACCCCGAAAGGATGAAAAGCAAAGTCGACCTCGGCGGAATTTGAACTCAGAACGTAAAGACACACGAAATACCGCTAAGCATTTCGCCCGGTGTGCTAACGGTTCTGCCAACCCGCCGACTTATACACACATACACATACTCACTCATACAAACGCTTACGCACACACATGTATATGTATTTTTGTGTGTGTATTTGTGTGTGTGTATGTGTGTGTATGTGTGTGTGTATGTATGTATATATGCCATCTCTCCTAGTTACCTGTAGTCTTAACTGGTTGAAACAAACTCTTGGTTTCGTTATTGGATTTTCTCTGGTTCTGGTGAAAATTGTATCGAATGTAATACCATATAATCTATTAGATATTATTAATTTCCTCCACGGCCTGTAGCGTCGCCTTCTTAACGAAAATCAATATTAACACTTCAACAGTAATATTTTATCAGTTTCTCTTACGTACCTTTTTCGATTATTTTCTTTCATTTTATATTCTAACCTATCACCATTCTTCTCTTGTAAATAATGCAATGTTGCTCCGAACAATGCTTTCTAATAGAGAATTAATTCTCCGCTTTGAACTTGGCATATTTCAAAAACGTACATAGATACATATCTAAGGAATTCACTGCCTAGAAAGAACTTATATTTAGCGCATATAACTTTCAAAACTTACTTCATTTGGAACGTAAGTTGGCAAAACTGCCCGAGGATTTAT
The DNA here is from genome assembly GCF_006345805.1 of Octopus sinensis. NCBI lineage: Eukaryota > Metazoa > Mollusca > Cephalopoda > Octopoda > Octopodidae > Octopus > Octopus sinensis. The sequence continues at coordinate 2,286,531 of NC_043017.1, read as the reverse complement.
CACCTCCTTGGCTAATTATTTTTATGTCTGAACGAAATAATAGTAAAAGTAGTAGTAATAGTAGCAGCAGCAGCAGTAATTGTTGTATTATTATTATTATTAGTTGTAGTAGTGGGTGTTGTTGTTGCTATTGTTGTTGTAATATTAATAATAATATTAATAATCTCTCCTCTGAGGTGACTCGAATTGTCGTGCTCCAAAATAGAATGTAGCTTGTAGTCAGTAGTAACACGGTTGGCTACTCATGAGGGCGGTGTAGACGTAGAGAGAAAGACAGGTAAAGAGGGGTGGAGAGAGAGAGAGATAGAAAGAGAGGAAGAGAGAAAACTCAGATGACCAAAAAACACAATGGTGTATGTGTTTTAAGTATGCTAGTGTGTATATATATGTGTGTATGTATATATATATATATATATATTATATATATATATATGTATATAGATAGATAGATAGATAGATAGATAGATAGATAGATAGATAGATAGATAGATAGATAGCTAGATAGATAGATAGATAGATAGATAGATAGATAGATAGATAGATAGATAGATAGATAGATATGTTTCTTTAATAGCCACACAGGGCTGAACACAGAGGGGACAAATTACAAATTAGAGCTTTTCTTTTTGGGGAGAAAAAAAATGAATATAAAGTGGGGGTAGGTTTTCGATCAAAAGGGATCATAAAAAGAAAAAAAAACGATCACTAGATCGATAGATAGATGGATAGAAAGATAGATAGATAGATTCTTTAATTCATTTATTGTTTTAGTTGTTTCAGTTATTTGAGTGCGGCCATGCTGGAGCACCACCTTAAAGTCGGAGATATCCACACCAGGGCTCATTCTTTGCAAGGCTAGTACTTACTCTTTCGGTCTCTTTTCCAGAACAGCTAAATTGCGGCAACATAAACACACCAGCATCGGTTGTCAAACTATGGCGGGGGTACAAACACAGACACGCTCACACACACGCACATACGCACACATAAGATATGTATATATATATATATATATATATATATATATATATATTATATATATATATATATATATATCTATATATATATATAAGATGAGCTTCTTTCTGTTTCCGTCTACTAAATCTACTCACAAGGCTTTGTTGGGTTCGAGGCTATAATAGAAGGCAGTTGCCCAAGAGATTGAACCCGGAACCATGTGATTGGGAAGCAAGATTCTTACCACACACACACACACACACACACACACACACACACATACACACACACACACACACACACATACACGCACACACATAAGATATATGTTTGTGTGTGCGCATGTGTGTGTGTTTGTGCGTGCGTCTGTTTCTATGCACACATGCGAATACACACGTTTATGTACAATGAAAGAGAGAGAGAGACAGAGAGAGAGAGAGAGAAAGACAGAGAGAAAGAGAGAGAGGTGGGGAAGTAGAAAGAAAAAACTAACAGACCCAGAGAGTTGAGTGACCTACATGGAATATACTAAAATGAGATGTCTTTGAAAGATGGAAGAAATTAAGATATGAAGGAAGACACAGAATGTAATTTTTCTATATTTTCAAATTATGAATATTTATATTTGAAATTTTTACATTTTTTTTTATTCTCCTCTTACTTTTTCTATTACCATAATATGGCCGATATTGTTCGGCTGAAATTATTTCCCTTGGGTGTAATAATTGGAAACAATGCCACTTTATTAGTCTCAGAGCGATTATGCAGAATCCAAAGAAAGGCCATTCGATTGATTGAAATGAAGTTTCTCACCAGCACACCCCAGTCTCTCATCTACAGACGTGTTATCTTATCTCTACTTTTTTCTGCCATTAATACAGTGGACTCTGTCTCTCTTCTCGAAGCTGGCTCGACTCGCGCTGCCTTCCCATTTATATTGCCACATTAAGTGTCCACTCCTTGGCTTCACAAAGACCATTGCATCAAATCCGCTGTCACTGGAACACCAAACCTCTGGAAATCGTTCGTTCCTTGCGTACAACTTCACTGTGGCCGCCATCTTTTAATCGTTCGAGTGGAAGGATAAAGCGTAGACCCCCAGACGGGTAATAATACATATAGATAGAGACACAGGCACATATGCTTATGTGCATATGTGTATATATACATATAAAACTCTTCTAACGGATTGGCTAAGGACCACATATTCTTTCGTACTCTAGGCACAAGGCCCAAAATTTTTGGAGAGGGCATCAATCAATTTCATCAACGCCAGTACGCAACTGGTACTTAATTTATCGGTCCCGAAAGGATTAAAGGTAAAGTCAACCACGGCGGAATTTGAACTCAGAACGTAAAAGGCAGACTAAATAACGCTAAGCATTTTGCACGGCATGCTAATGTTTCTAATTTCTTTATTGCACACAGAGGGGACAAACAAGGACAGACAAATGGATTAAGTCGATTATATCGACCCCAGTGCGTAACTGGTACTTATTTGATCGACCCCGAAAGGATGAAAGACAAAGTCGACCCCGGCGGAATTTGAACCCAGAACGTAGCGGCAGACGAAATACCGCTAAGAAATTAACCTGGCGTGCTAACGCTTCTGCCAGTTCGCCGCCATTAAATACTATTTTTTTCTCTAGGCACAAGGCCCGAAATTTTTTGGGGAGATGGCCAGTCAATTAGTCCTACCACAGTACGCAACTGGTATTCAATTTATCGACCCCGAAAAGATGAAAGGTAAAGTTGACCTCAGTGGAATTTGAACTCAGAACCTAAACAACAGACGGAATATCGCTAAAAATTTTGCCAGCTCACCGCCCTTAACGGACCATATATTAATCTAATACTGAGAAATGGACTGTGGAGTGTCCATGCAGTTGAAATACAGAAGATCCAGTCGTTTGAATTTTTGATGAGGAGGATATAAGCCATAAAATGTCATGAGGCATATTCGGAGTTTTTATGATTTTTATATACATATACATGTGTGTATGTGTATGTGTGTGTGTTTGGGGTGTGTGTGTGCATGTGTGTATGTGTGTATACATTAAGGAAAATAAAGTAGTTAGAAAGTAGGATAAAAATGATATATTTAAAGCTTTTATCTATTTCGAGAGATTCATAATGAATGACATATATTTGTTGAAAATTCATACATTATATATGTATATTATATATATATATATATATATATATATATATATATATATATATATATATATATATATGTTAGTTGTAAAAAGCCTGGAGTTTCACTGAGAAGAGGATGTTTTGAGAGTGGTTGGAGTGTTTTTTGTCATTTTGAAACTATTTTGAATCATTATCATCAACATCGTCATCACCATCATCATCATCATCATCATCATCATCATCATCATCATCACCATCATCATCATCACCATCATCATCATCATTCTCTATCATCATCATCATCATCATCACCATCACCATCAATATCATCATCATCATCCTCATCCTCACCATCACCATCACCATCACCATCATCAACATCATCATCATCACATCATCACCACCATCACCATCACCATCATCATCATCATCATCATCTTCCTCATCACCTACGCCATCGCTATCATCATCAACGTCATCATCACAATCACCATCATCATCACCGTCAACATCATCACCAACATCACCATCATCATTATCATCATCATCATCATCATCATCATCACCATCATCGTCATCATCATCATCATCACCATCACCATCATCATCATGATCATCATGATCATCATCACCATCACCATCATCATCATGATCATCATCACCACCATCATCATCATCATGATCATCATCATCATGATCATCATCATCATCATCACCACCATCATCATCATCATGATCATCACCATCACCATCATTATCTTCATCATCATCACCATCATCATCATCATCACCATGATGATCACCATCATCATCATCATAATCATCATCATTGTCATCCTCATCATTGTCATCATCATCATCATCACCATCACCATCATCATCATCATCATCACCACTATCATGATCATCATGATCATCATCACCATCACCACCATCATCATCATCATCATCATCGTCACAATCACCATTATCATCATCATGATCACCATCACCATCATCATCATCATCATCACCACTATCATGATCATCATGATCATCATGATCATCATCATCATCACCACCATCATCATCATCATCATCGTCACAATCACCATTATCATCATCATCATCACCTCCATCATCATCATCATGATTACCATCATCATCATCATCATCATCATCACCATCACCATTATTATCATCATCATCATCATCACCATCATTATCTTCATCATCACCATCACCATCATTATCATCATCATCATCATCACCATAATCATCATCATTATCATCATCATCACCATGATGATCACCATCATCATCATCATCATCATCATCATCCGTGCCATCATTACTGCTGTCATCGTTATCGTGTATGCAAGCAATCATACATACACACATACATACTTATTTGTATACACACACACATATACGTAAATATTCTCTGAAATGTGTTACAGATAATAATTAATTGATAAATTGTTCCAAGTCAGATTTATGTTTACATGGATATTTATTGAGATTTAAATATTATTTTCCCATTTCAATATTTACTTAAAATACACACACATAACTACATATACAATGGTACACAAATATATATATATATATAGGTATATATATATATATATATATATATATATAAATCTATATATATATATATATACGTATACATATATACACACATACATATATATATATATATATATATATATATTCACATATACATTTACATACATAATATATATATATATATATATATATATATATATATATATATATATATATATATACTTTATTTTAAGCAGCAGAAAATTCAACAAAATATGTTACTCTGAGTTTCTCGTTGCCGTTCATCAGACAGTTTTTTCTAGCAAAAACTGTCCGATGAACGGCAACGAGAAACTCAGAGTAACAGATTTTGTTGAATTTTCTGCTGCTTAAAATAAAGCATATTACTCTACCACTGGTATTTGAGTACTCTTTTTTCCACCTTGTTTCACATTTATGTGTTTACTCCGGTATATATATATATACATATATATGAATATGTTGATGCGTATTTGTTTTTACCGCTTTGTGCTCGGAAATGGGTGTATATATATATGTCTATATACGATTGTAATAACGCGTGCATATTTCATTCACAGCTCTTCCCCATGTAACGACTCCACGTATGCACACATGGGAGCGACGAGATACTGTGACCCAACAGTTCTGGAACTAGCAGACCATGACCGTTACTAATATATAAAGATGCACATGTATGTAGCTATCTGTATATCTAATACATTTATATGTTACGTATATGTATATGCATATGTTTGTATGTATAATATATCTATATCTATCTATCTATCTATCTATCTATCTATCTATCTATCTATCTATCTATCTATCTATCTATCTATACATACATATATATACATATATATACATATATACATATTAATATTCATATATTTATACATACGTATCGAAGTATATGTATGTGTGTGCATGTGTGTTTATGTGTGTGTGTATCTATATAGGAATGTATGAATGATTGTTGATGTATATCTGCGCTCTTGTTTGTCTTTCATATATTAAATGTGCTGCTTTATATGTATGATATATATATACGTATACATACATATACAGATATATATACACTTTTACACACACACACACACACACACACACACACACACACACACACACATATATATATATATATATATATATATATATATATGCACACATACACACATACATACATATAGTTATATATATGCATATGTATATACATAGATTATGCACATAGACGAACATATATACATATATATATATATATGTGTCTGTGAATATGTATATGTATATATATATATGTATGTCTCTCTCTCTCTCTCTATATATATATATATATATATATATATATATATATATATTTTACATGCATATACATATACATATATATGTGTGTGTATATATGTATATATGTGAATATATATATATATATATATATATGTAATTATATATATGTTTGTGGGAGCATGTGCGCGTGTGGCGTCTGTGTGTACGTACGTGCGGAGTGTTTACTCTCAGATGGTAGATAAATCTCAAGTTAGTGATAACTAAATAAGAGACCTACAGAGAAAGATATTAAGCGTACAGATTCATCTCGCATATGGCTGTGTGAATGGGTGTCTATAAATTCCTACGTATTTCAGTACGTACATGCGTATACATCCTGCTCTATACACAAGATTGCGGGTGTGTTTACAAAAATTCCTCATCATCGATATTAATTCCGTTTCAACTTCTGTAAGCAATATTGTTTCTCACTTAATTTCTCACTCCATGATTGTTGTTGTTGTTGTTGTTGTTGTTTTAATATTTTTTCTTTTCGTATTTGTTTATATTGTTTTTTCTTCTTCTTTTTCTTCTTTTGCTTCATATAAAACGGTAATAAATAAAGATTCGTCGTAAAGGAACGTATTTAACCTCACCTGCAACACCGTGGCCATCCCGACTGCACTCCACCATAACCGCCAGCTCCATCACCACCACCACCACCACCACTACTACCACCACGGGCATCACCGCCACCACCATCATACCAACGCCACTGACACCGTAACCCTCATTACCACCGCCCCCCCCCCCACTACTACCACCACGGCCATCACCGCCGCCACCACCACCACCACTACCATCCCTACCACCACCACCACCACCACCTCCATCATCAACACCATTACCTACATTTTCACCACTACCACCACCACCACCACCTAAACTACTGCAATCACCACCTCCATCACCACCCTCACCACCTTCCCCCTTATCATCATCACCACCACAATCACACCACACCACACCAGCATCACCATCACAAAACAACCACTACCGGCACCACAACCGCCACCACCACCACCACACCACCACCACCACTTGCTCAACATTCCCCATCTCCTTTTGTTGACTCAATGATTTATTGAATATCTTATTATTTACTATCTCAGTTTTATAACCTCCTAACAACATATTTGATTTCTATATTAATATTCAAATCATCCATCCGCACGCCATCTCCATCGCATCCACTTCGGTTCACCGTCGCCATCATCATCATCATCATCGCCACCCGCCATCGAACGCTAACGCAATCTATTAGCAAAGCCTTAAAAAGCATCACAAACATAAAGATAACAGGCAACAAGACGAAGAAGAACATCATAGAGAACGTATAAAGAAACAACCTCGGCAGCGAATGCATACATACATTTATATATGTACATACATGCATACACACACATATATACATACATATATATATATATATATATATATATATATATATATATATATATACATATACATACATACATGCACATATAATTATACACATACATATCGGTGTGTATATGTATGCATAAATTATATACATATATATATATGTATATATGTATATATATGTATATAAATACGCACACACATGTGTGTATGTGTATGCATATATACATATATATATATATGCATATATAGATATACAAAGAAATGTAGATGTGTGTGTGCGTGCGTAGAAATATATATATATATATGTAAATGTATGCATGTATATATATATTTATATATATGTATATGTATATATGTATATGTATATATGTATGTATGTATGTATGTATGTATGTATGTATGTATGTATGTATGTGTGAGTATGTTTCTGTGTGATCTTCGCAATTTCTATTTAAATCTGATATATACCTGGTTACTTTATGAAAGAGATTATTTATATATATATTTTTTATTGTTGGCGTTTCTACAAAGTAGATTAAACAATAAAAAAAAGAACATAAATAATATCGAGTATAATATAATATAATATAATATCACATAATATAATGTAATATAATATCTGTTATGATATGATGTAAGAATAATTAATAAATAGAATAGCGCAAGAAATTGCTAAATGGGAGTTTAAATAGGTAATTGATCTCCGAATGTAGGAGAATCAATAACAGAGATTAGCTTTATTTCGATAGCTAAGTAAGTGTGTAGATGCTGGAAACTAATGTTGGAGGAACGAAAATCAATACTCCAGAGTTAGTTGAAACACTATTATTATTTACATTTCAATATTTTCCTTGTTCAATATTTTCCTCTTTTATATTTTCTCGGAGTCAAAATTTTCCGACCTCAATATGTCTATTCCGTCATTTAATTTCTCCGTCAATATATCTGCTTTCGTTATCACCCTTAGTCAGAATTTCTCGTTGTCGAAATTTGCCAATGTCAGAAAATATTTTGTGCAAAAACACTCGCTGTCAATATTTCCGTCATTTATTTATTTCCGTCATTTATTTTCTCCGTCAATATATCTGCTATCATTATCACCCTTAGTTAGAATTTCTCCGTGTCGGAATTTGCGAATTTCGTTATATTTTGTGTAAAAAAAACACTATCTGTCAATATTTCCGTCATTAATAGTTGCGTGAATAAAAAAAAAACAAAAAAAAACAGAAAACAAAAATAAACCTGTACGCTGTCGACATCTCGCTGTCAATATTTTCTTCAGTCAAACTTTCCCGGTGTCAAAATTTCTCCCCGTCAAAATTTTTCGTTATCAATATGCATTTTAAATCGGCGAGCTGGCAAACTGTTAGCGGCATTCTGTTACAATTTGACTATATGAAAATAAACTAGTACTTTCATGCGTTACACAATCGTCAGGTTTATGTAGTGACAGTCGTGTTCTACAATTGACAAGTGTAGTGAAATGCATGGATTTATCCTTTAAATATCCTCCGATATGTGTGCGTGTGTGTGTGTGCCTTTGTATTTATGATTCAACCCCTTGATAAATTCTGTTGTGTTTACGTACTATTAACTAGCATTTCGGCGAAAGTGACTGATAGAATAAATAACACTTTTAAAGAAGAAAAAAAAAGTACACGGGCTTATACATTCGACTAAAAGTCTTTAAAGGCATTGTCCCAGCATGGCCGCTGTATGATGGCTCAAACAGATAAAAACATATAAGATGCAAAAAATGAGATGCAGTAGAAGAAAGATAAAGGATCCCTTGATTTGGGTCCAATTTGTAACAATATGCTACAAGCTTTCCCGTCGTTCAGCCATTGTGGATTTTAAAATATCTCAACACAAGTTTCGATAAACAGAGTAATAAGATATTGGTGTTTAAACTCCTATACACAAATATTGCAGCCCTTATTAACATGAGTTTAAAGATTGATGTATTCCCATACCTGCTTATGTATAATATTTTACAGTTTCTAATATCATTATGTTTAAAGACCGGACGTACATCAATGAATTCATATCAAATATTGTTTTCGCTTATATAAACGTATATTTATGATGGCTGTATGATAACATAAAATGGATTGGCCGTCAACAAGATATGAGTCTTCGAAAGTGAATTTTCAGCTTTAAATAGTTTCGTCCAGTAATCTAACGATAATAGCTTATTTCATGGAGATTGTTCTTGGTTAAAATACTTAAGCGAACAAGAAGGAGAGAAATATAACTATTATCTTTATCCAACTGAAGAATGTTTATATCGAAATTTGCTATTCCAATAGCAATTTCTATGTACCGCTGAAAGTTCATTTACCCTTATTAAAAAATCATATTATATATCTGATTATACTTTCTCCACTCTTATCACACTGCCATTCCTACGACTATAATTATTTTTTCATCGAATCCGAAAGGATGAAATAAAAAGTGGACCTCGGCGAAATTTGAATTCCAAATGTAAAGGCGAACGAAATGACGCGAAGCATGGCAAAGAATTCATCAAGGTATCATCCAAGGAATTGACATTTTTACCATTAAGACTATTCTACAGAGACCTGAATAAGTGGAGATCAAAAGGAGCAATATCTGGTGAATATGGAGGGTGAGGTAACACATCCCAGCCGAGCTGCAGCAATTTTTGTCTGCTCCGAAAGCATCAAGTGCCGAAAATGAACTTTCTTATCTTCCATTTTAAAGGGTTAAAGAATTAACACAGGTCATAGGAACATAAACCTTCTTCCCCGAAAAGATAGCTTGAACTGTGCTCTAAATGGAGGTGTAGTCAAATCCTATTTTATGGACTCTACGATGTTCTAAGATAAGTCGAAAGGTAAGCAACTATAAATCGGCACGAACTTTCCGGACAATATATATATATATATATATATATATATATATATATATTATATATATATATATATATTATATATATATATATATTATATATATATATATATATAAAATCATTTGTAATAATTAGTGTTCTGACGATGTAAGAGTAGAAAATTTCGAAACAGATTGCCAATAGAGTATGCAAACACAAAAACCTGTGCGCACACCAAGATACAAACATATATTAACCTGTAATATACACACACAATTACACACGTGTGTGTGTGTATATATGTGCGGGCGCACACACACATAACACACGCATACACACACAAACACGCTCACAAATCACACATCCATTTATCAACCCGAACATCTGTCAATCTATCCAGTCACTGAGCCGACAGCCTAAGTCATCAAAATCGTCTAACCAGTTATCTCACCAACCAAATGTACACGAACGTGCACGCATGCACATACGCATACAAACACACACACACAAACAAACACACACACACACACACACACACACACACACACACATGTATACTGTTAATGTACTCTGCCTTCACTCCATCATTGGCTGTCGCTTAATAAATTAAAAAAAGGAGGTTTAATTTCAGTTTTATCCGAGACTATTTTTCCTTCACACCTGGTAGAAATATTTAATGAGTTACAAACTAGGGGTGGGTGTGGTCATTTTGGGAGTTTTTTTTAAATTTCATTCCATTTTATTTTGCTATTTTTATTTTATTTTCATTTCATTCGCTCTGTGAAGATTTTATGATCATTTCAGTTATTCCAGACTTCACTTCCGGAACAAGAACAATAAGAGAAATAAAAACTGAAATAAAACGAAAAAAAAAAACGACACAGCAAAAGATTGCAAGAGAAATAAAAATAGATAAAAAGAAAGAGAAAAAAATGTAGAAAGCTCCCAAAATAATAATAACGAAATACTAATACTCAAAACAAAACAATGACAACAGGAACAAACAAAGAGTCGTCATTCTTCTAATCCGGAATTGATGTTAATGGCTGTGACAGCTACGACATTAACAGTTACAAGAACAATGATAAGCTTCTTATCAAATTTAATTAATCATTTAAAAATAAAATTGAAATTTAAAATAAATATTAATTTCTGAAAATAAAGAAAGAAAAAAATATGAAAATCCATACGTAAAGAAATAGTGAAAACATGCATTAGCTAAATATTTAAATATATCGAAGAGAGGATGGCAATATTGGCAACAACAACAGCAGCGGTTGGAGGATGGTCCTGCGAATATAACTTGGAAAAAATATGAATGAGCGAGCAAGAAGTGAAAAAAATGAAATGTGAGAAAAAAATTAGCAAAAAATAAGGAGAGACAGGAGGGTGGTGGAAGAGAATAGGGATAGAAAGCTCTGAAATAAACAGATACATAAATATAAACGAGAGAGGAAGTTAGGAAGGAAGAAAGGAATGAAGAAATGGAAAATAAAAGATTGGAAGAGGAAAAGTCAGAGAGGAGAGAAATAAAGAAAGTCGAAATATAGAGAAATCAGAGAGAAAAATTTCGTAGACAGAAGGGAAGGAATTGGTAGAGAAAAACAGAAGAAAGGTGAATGTATAAAGTGAGAAAAAGAATAAGAAGCAAATTGAAAGAGAAGAATAAACAAAGTCGAGAAGCGATGTAGAGGGGGGGGGCGGAGGAAAAAAATTGAAAAATTGAAAAAAAGAGAAAGAGAAATCGGGAGGAAATACGGAAGGAGAGAATGAAGGAAAATATGATGGGTGAGGTAGGGGAAACGGCGAAGAATTATCTGTAATATAAGTGAACATGTGTTTATGACAGAAAAGCATTGCAAGATGAGTTACTGAAAAGCTGCTTTAATGAAGAGAGACCGATTCTTAAGAATAAAAATAAATTGATAAAATATAATAAGTAGGGGGGGGGCGGTTTTGGAGCGGTCGGGGGAGGGGGTGAGGTAAGGTCGGTTTGTTGGTGGAGTAAAAAGGAATGAAGTATGGGGTGGTGTACTACCACTGCTGTTGCTGCTATTGAAAATGGTGATGATGATGATGATGATGATGATGATGATGATGATGATGGTGATGACTTTAACGATGACGACGATGTTGTTCATACAACTGACATTAAAATTACTATCACTACAACAATAGCAGAAACCAATAATAATAATAATAATAATAATAATTGCCCTGATGCAGTACCAGGCAGTGGCTCTCATGGCTTCTGATCTTAACTGATTGGAAGTGTTATCATGTACATTGTTTTGTCTTGGTATAAAAGATGGGCTACAGCAAATATTCTGCTCAATACCACAGATTTGCTTGTCAGTTGTTTGACCATAACCAGTTGAGCATGTCCCTTAGTGGCTGACGATATGTGCATCTCTGATCACGAGCAGAAGTAGTGGGGGAGCATCATAGCCATGTGTTGAGAGGGATTCTTTGGGGTTTGAATAGTTCACCTCTGGAAACATGGGTGGTTCTTTCAACATCCTTAAACAACCCTTATTCAGAGACCGTTTGAGCGGGATGGGCTACTCAACCTGAAGAAAATTCTAACTGGGCCCCACCTGCAAGGTCATGTGCTGTTTATCTTGATATGAGATCACCATGTCGCGCACATATGGTTGTGATGCATGTGCCTGGTGTACCTTTATCAGACGGGTAGTCATGATGGGTATATTGGGCTTCGTATATTTTACCCCAGTGTCACTTTGATGGCATGAACTGCTCTCTCACTCAATAATAATAATAATAATAATAATAATAATGATGATGATGATGATGATGATGATGATGATGATGATAATAATAATAATGAGAAGAAAAAGAAGGAAAAGAAGAAGAAAAAGAAGAAGAAGAAGAAGAAGAAGAAGAAGAAGAAGAAGAAGAAGAAGAAGAAGAGAAGAAGAAGAAAAAAACAAAAACAACATCAAGAACAAAACTAATGACAGCTATAACGAAAATAAACAAATCAAAACGCTTATATCATGATCATAATTAATAATTAATCAAAAAGAAAAAATAAAGAAGAGAAAAAAGGAAAAAAGAAGGAAAGAGGAAAGCAGATGCAGAATACATTAAAAAAGAAGAGTTTTAGCCTAATCTTAATGAGCGTGGGTTCAGGTGGGGGCGGAGGGGCGGCGTTGTTTGATTATTAATTTTAATAACTAGCTTAATTCTGACTGAAGAAATACTTAAGAATCAACGTTAGAAAAAAGAAGCAAAAAACGGTTAAAGAATAAAGAATAATTAAAGAGAGAGGTACTAAATATTGGTCTAATAGTGTCTTGTAGAGGTGGTTGGCTTCAGATATTTCTGGATTTCTCATGGATTTGGAATCATATAGACATGTCATATGCAGATATAATGTTGTGGAGGCTCATGGCCTATTGGTTAGAGCAGCGGACTCGTGGTCGAGGGATCGCGGGTTCGTATTTCAGACCGGGCGATGTGTGTGTTTGTGAGCGAAACGCCTAAGCTCCACGCGGCTCCGGCAGAAGGTAATGGCGAACTTCTGCTGACTCTTTCTCCACAACTTGCTCTCACTCATTCCTCCTGCGACGGACCGGCGTCCCGTCCAGGTGGGGAACCTATACGCCAAGGAAACCAGGAAACCGGCCCTTATGAGCCAGGCATCGCTCGAGAATGAACAACAGATATAAGGTTATGACGAAAACCATAACTGCAGGTGCGGCAATGGATGCGTTATGAAGTTCTCATTGCAACAACGTGGTGTTCTTAATGAACACAATGCGCAGAATTTTGGGGAAAGTATCTTCAGATATAGCTTAGGGTTGTCAACAGGCTTCTGAGGAACCCTGTATGGAAATGATTCGATGGCTCTATTCTTATTCCATTCTATTTTCTTTTTTGGTGGTACGTTTTAAAATTCTTTGTCAATTTTTAGTACTACTATTTGGACCAGGTGAGACATTATGGGAGTTCACTCTGCAGCAAACATTCAAGCTCGGTTACGTGTCTGAGAATAATTTTCTTTCCCCACCACCCCCGCAGAGGTCTTTCGAGTGCTTTCGAAAGACCTCTGCGGCTCGCACTTCATCTCTGAATTTGAACTTAAACGTAACTCTTGAAATTCTACGGTTGTATTGAAAACTAAAGATTGTTGGAAACCTATAAAAGACCGCATTAATACCTTTCCAGATTGTTTTTCTGCAGCGATTAACACTTGAATTCGTATAAAATTTAGATTGGTGGTTGTGAAGATGTTGCCTTTGGACAGAATATCTTTGAAAACTATGTTGTTTCTTAGGCATTTGTTGAGTTTTTAATTGTTTAATTTGCTTTCTATTGTTTTTTTATGATCTTGGTACTACTCTTAAAACTTAAAAGAGAATCTGAGATACAGCTTATGAATAACCTTGTAAACTAGACTTAATTAACCTGAAAAGGTCATTAGAAGTTTCACCATTTTTCTTAGAAATTGTCAGATAAAAATTAAGCCGTTTGCCATTGTTTTCTCTGCATAAGCGTCGTGTCCGATCCTCGATCTAAACACGCAAGTGCTGTTCTATTTTAAGAATTACACTATATTTACTAGAATTAAGATGCCAACTTCTTTTGCACTTAATGTTCACACTATTGTCACGTACTTTTCTCAGTGTAGAACTTACAAGTTTTATTGTTTCAGCAATCTGGGTGATACTCTCTCTCGCCTCAAACCATTTAAGCAATCAAGTATAATATCCGGTGCAATCCATTTAGAGTTCCTTTTCACATTACAAACTTCACTTCCATCTAATGGAAGCTTTCTCAATTTTCTTGAATTCTAGGTTACTGAAAAGGCAGCAGTTAGCAACAATGATCAAGGACAAATATGTAGGGAAAATTTAATACCAAGAAAGAACTGTTTTATGAGAGAAAAAGGACGTTGCATTATTTTTATATAAGAATGAAAATAAGAAAACTAAAATATGAAGGTACGAAGTGAGAAGAAGCGCTATATGATTTAAATTAATTAAAGTGTACCAGGTAATTAGCATTCTGCCCCTTCTACCTCTGATATGAGATATAAAAATTCTACAATATAATTACAACACGTGTTTTGCTGACATGAAACATATGTAGCTACAGACATTCTCTTATGCAGATACAGTTATTGTTCTTCCAGTTAGTAATTCAAAATTTTGTTAGGTTCACAAAGAAAAGTAACATTTCAATCCACATACATAAGACAGCAGAGTACCACATTATGTCACGTGATTGATTTTATCATTTCATTCGTACTGCATTACCTTTGGATATCCTTGATGCTTATTTTGATATATGAATGAATACAAGTATACGATATATATATTTTCGGCTGAGAATATGCTTATGTTTTTTCTTAATGGTGCGTCAACTTTAGCTAATTCTTGAGATTGTCTCCCTTCCTTATTTGTTTTCAAATTTTGGTACAAGGCCGGCAATTTCGGGAGCGGGATGTCAGGTAAGTCGACTACATCGACCCCACTCCACTGTTTATTTGATCGACCCTGAACAGATAAACCACAATGTAGATGTCGTCTGAATGTGAACACAAAACGTAAAGACAGACGAAACGGCGTTAACCATTTTCTTCCGCGTGCCATGGATTCTCCCTCCTTGTCGATTTATTTAATTCTAATAATGACTTTCGGAGATGGTGGGGGAGGTGTTAAGTCGACTCCAGTGTTTAACTGTTACTTCGTCCCAAAAAACAAAAGCTCTACTTTGTATTTTGTCCCTTCTGTGTTCAGCTCTCCGTGGTTAATAAAGAAATCTAAATTTAATCAAATCCAAAATGTTGAAGTTTAAACTTGATCTTGGTGGAATTTGAACTCAGAACGTGTAGACGACCGAAATGCCGTTAAGCACTTTTCCGGACGTGCTAACGATTCTGCCAGTTCGCCGTCTTTTCATTTCCTTATTGTGACACATCCTTTTGAAGCGGAGAAACTCTTAATATGCCAAGAATTTATGTTTGAATAGTAAGTATTATTCAGGCAATTGTCTGTGTTGTTTAAATAAACGTCACTCGCCACAAATTTATTTCTCTTGGCTTAATTATATTTATTTATATGATATGTATGATTATATTATATACACAAACATTCACACAAACACACACACACATACATGCATACATGCTCATAATGACCCAAGCCCTCCTTTTAGCTGAATTTCTGAGAAACGTATAAGCATACATACATACATATACATAAATATATAATATACATACATAAGAGTGTATATATATATGTATACACATATATAAGAGTATGTATATATACATAAATATATACATATATAAGAGTATATATATATATATATATTATATATATATATATATATATATATCTATATATATATATATATTTCAACAATTGAGGGCAAAATTAATTAATTATTAATCAATTTCACCAAGTGTTCAGTATGCAAAGGGACCATTCAAGGCGAATTCAAATTATTACATTATATAAAAGGGCTTAGTAAAATAAATTACTTTGCCGCATACTGAACTCATTAGAAATAGCAGCTAAAAAACTTTTTAAGCTATTTCTAATACTTAAAGAAAATCTCTCTCATATATAGTGTTTGCTTAATTCAACTCACAAAAGTTTGGGGGTAAGGACATCGAAAAATCAAATGCTAAGGTTATTCGAGAACGTACGTTCTCGAATAACCTTAGCATTTGATTTTCGATGTCCTTACCCCCAACTTTTGTGAGTTGAATTAAGCAACACTATATATGAGAGAGAATTTTCTTTAAGTATTAGAAATAGCTTTAAAAAAGTTTTTCGCTGCTATTTCTAATGAGTTCAGTATGCGGCAAAGTAATTTATTTTACTAAGCCCTTTTATATAATATATATATATATATATTATATATATATATATCAGAGTATATAATATATATATAGATATATAGAGTATATATGGCCGCAGTCAACTAAGTGGAACAAATAAATGAATATGTATATATACATACATATGTATATACATTTTTTAAATTCTTATATATATATATATATATTTATATATATACTCGTTTGCACGACATTTACATTCACACAAACTATACACGAGCACACAAAGACACGCACTCACTCACACACGAACACATGCATACACACACACGCATACACACATACACAAGCACGCGCATACACGCGCATGCATTTGGATAAAACAAACTTCGACAATACGCACGCTTTAGCACCGTCTCAGTTCAATACGCACACACTTACGTATATTTACCTAGAACCAATTCAAAAAAGTTCGCACGTTTCTCTACCAAACACACACGCTTTAGAACCTAAGGTTCACTGAACAAGGTACGATAATTTCTCACATTATTCTTCTTCTTACGTGTGTCTCCCTTTAATTATCACGAATATACGTAGTAGCTGATATAACTATTAAGGAGGGCGGCGAGCTGGCAGAATCGTTAGCACGTCGGACGGAATGCTTAGCGGCATTTCCTCTGCCGTTACGTTCTGAGTTCAAATTCCAACGAGGTCGACTTTGTCTTTTATCCTTTCGGGGGTCGATTAAATAAGTAAAGTTACACACTGGGGTCGATATAATCGACTTAATCTCTTTGTCTGTCCTTGTTTTCCCCCTTTATATTTACCTCCTTGTGGGTAGTAAAGAAATAGGTATTTCGTCTACCGCTGCGCTCTGAGTTCAAATTCCGCCGAGGTCAACTTTGCCTTTCATCATTTCGGGGTCGATTAAATAAGTACAAGTTACGCACTGGGGTCGATATAATTGACTTAATTCGTTCGTCTGTCCTTGTTTGTCCCCTCTGAGTTTAGCCCCTTGTGGGTAGTAAAGAAATAGGTATTTCGTCTGCCGATACGCTCTGAGTTCAAATTCCGCCGAGGTCAACTTTGCCTTTCATCCTTTCGGGGTCGATTAAATAAGTACCAGTTACGCACTGGGGTCGATATAATCGACTTAATTCGTTCGTCTGTCCTTGTTTGTCTCCTCTGTGTTTAGCCCCTTGTGTGTAGTAAAGAAATAGGTATTTCGTCTGTCTTTACGTTCTGAGTTCAAATTCCACCGAGATCAATTTGCCTTTCATCCTTTCGGGATCAATAAATTAAGTACTAGTTGCGTACTGGGGTCAATGTAATCAATTGCCTTTCCCTCCCCCAAAATTCTGGTCTTGTGCCTAGAGTAGGAAAGGATAGAATTACTAATAATTAATTGTGAAACACAGAATCTTCGTTCATTCCACCCTTCGTTCTTTCCTTCCCCGTCTCTCATATTTCCTGGCCTTCTCTTCATGCTCACTTTCCCTCCGCTTTCACTTCACTGTGTCTCTTTCATTTTTTCACTCCCCTCTTTAATTCTTCTACACGCAGGCGTGGCTGTGTGGTAACAAGCTTGCTTCCCAGCCACATGGTTCCGGGTTCAGTCCCACCGCGTGGCACCTTGGGCACGTGTCTTCTACTATAGCCTCGGGCTGACCAAAACGTTGTGAGATTCGGTACACCGAAACTGAAAGAAGCCCATCGTATATATATTTTTGCATGTCCGTGTTCGTCCCCACTCCATCATTTGACAACCGATGGAGTTACATCCCCGTAACATTAGCGGTTCAGCAAAAGTGATCTATAGAATAGGTACTAGGCTTACAACGAATAAATGGTGCAGTCGATTTGTTCGACTGAAGGCGGTGCTCCAGCATGGCCACTGTCAAATGACTGCTATTAAAATAAATAAATACATATATATATATATATATATATATATATATATATAATATATATATATATATAATATATATATATATATATATATATATAATTAAGGATCAATTGAATTAGTTTGCGAATTTTTTTATTCACTCCTGGAAGAATGCATTAATTATTTCAGCCTGGCTGTGTTTGTAGACAGTTGAAAAGAATAATTTAAAAAAAAATGAAAGCATTGTTGTAGTGGGTGGCCTCCCTTACTCTTCTGGCAACCAATATTTTTAGGCCCAGTCCGCCACTGTTTACAGCAGTAATCTCCCCTTACTCTAATCTGAACTCGTTAACTCCAAAGTTCTTTACAGTTACGCTATTCCCCAGTTGCAACCGTACTCTCCCCTTACCAATAATATGTTTCTTTCCGGCTACTATACTAATTGCAATATAAATCAGTTCATACTCTTCTTCACCATAAAATAATCCTATAAACACGAAATGCCAGACTTTATCTGTAAGCTTGTTTTTGAATGAGTCCCTTCGTTATTTTAGATAAAATCGGACAGCTGTCGTACTGACGACGGCTATCTAGGCAGGAACGTGTTCCGAACTGTCATTTTATCTCCAAATGATGAACCTGTTCTTTTCTTCAAATGCATGTCTGCTTCAAAGATTCCTAATTCTTGAGATTATTTCATTTTCTCAAGATCAGCTGGTCATTATTGTCTTTTGATAATCATGACACATCCCATAGAGGCGCAGATAAATTTTAATCAATCAATAACGTCTTATGCTATTTCATACATCTGTATATGTCTATATCAGTGCTTTTCAAACTTTTTGCTGGTACGGAACCCCAAGGAAACATTCCACTGGCTCGAGGAACCCATGTGCAATAATTTAATAGTCTTATGCACACATATCTGCACAGGAGAATTAAAAATTACTGCCGATTTTAGCAGTTTTATAACTTCTTGCGGAACCCCTGGACTGGACTGGCGGAACCCTGGTTGAAAACCACTGGTCTATATGTACACGTTTATATACATAAGGAATGAATGTATGTGTGCATGTATGTATGTATTATGTATGTTACGACGGTTTGTATACGAATACGTCTCTATCAGCAATTAATATTTATGTACGAGTAAGGCGACGAGCTGGCAGAAACGTTAGCACGCCGGGCGAAATGCTTAGCGGTATTTCGTCTGCGTTACGTTGTGAGTTCGAATTCCGCCGAGGTCGACTTTGCCTTTCATCCTTTCGGGGTCGATGAATCAAGTACCAGTTACGCACTGGGGTCGATGTAATCGACTTAATACCTATGTCTGTCCTTGTTTGTCCCCTCTGTGTTTAGCCCCTTGTGGGTAGTTAAAAAATAGGTATTTCGTCTGTCTTTACGTTCTGAGTTCATATTCTGCCGAGGTCGACTTTACTTTTCATCCTTTCGGAATCGATAACTTAAGTACCAGATACGTACTGAGGTCGATCTAAACGACTGGCACCCCCGTCCTCCAAAATTTCGGGGTTTGTGCTTAGAGTACAAAAAGATTTTATACAGTTAAATCAACACAAGAGAATGCGTGAAAAACAAAATGGGAATTTTGAAAGAAGTTTCTGTAAAACATCGAATGGCTATGGAGGTCCACTAGAAAAATGTAGTAAACAAATGGGTCCATTGATGAAGAAAAAAATGGCTGAGAGTCCATGAATTAAATAGTAATGAAAGAAGGAGGAGGGAGGGAAAATATGCGAGAGAGTGCATTGAGAAAAGAAATGACTTCGCGAAGGAGAGAATGTACGAGATAGCGAAGCATTTGGGAAGAAGTGAATGAATGAATTTCAATCAGTGATGTCAATAGATTTAACGAGTTTGTGAAATGAAATTGAAGGAGCGGCTGAAGAAGAATTTAACGAAGTGGCATTCAATAAGGAGCCAAGGAAAAAAAGAGAAAGAGAGAGAGAGGGGGAAGGGTGAGGCGGTGAGTGTGTGTGAGAGAGTGAAAGAGTGAGAGGTAGTGTGAGAAGAAGAGAGAAAGAGGTGGAAAAAGAAGTGGAGAGGAACATCGGATATGGAGGATGAAGGAGAAAAGGAGGAGAGCGATTGAGGTTGAGCAAGACTAAAGGATAGTGAAATGGGGTGAGAGAGAGGGAGAAAGGTGTAGAGGGACGGGGAGAGAGAAAGGGGAGAAAGAGAGGAAGGAGAAGAAGGAGATAGAGAAAAATGGAAGAGAGAGAGAGGGGAAGAAGAGAGAGAGAAATGGAAGAGAGAGAGAGATGGAAGAGAGAGAGAGAGAGAGAGAGAGAGAAAAAAGCGATAGAGAGCGGGAGAACCAGAAAGAGAAGAAATAGAGAGACAGAGTGATAGAGAGAAAGGAGAGAGAGAAAGAAGAGAGAGAAAGGAGAGAAGGAAAAAGAGAGAGAATGGAGAGAGAGAGAAAGGAGGCAAAGAGAAAGAGAAATAGAGGGGTAGAGCCAAAGATGGAAAGTTTATTCTCCAGAGACAGAGAGAAAATTAGAAAAAGAGAGAGTCAAGACGAGAGAGACATGCAGAGAAGATAGAGGGAGAGAGAGAAAGATAAAGAAAAACAGAGAGAAAAGTAAAGAGAGGAGGATATAGAAAGATAGAGAGAACAGTAGGGAGAGAGAGAGAGGCAAAGTGAGAGAGAGAAGTAGAGACGGAGGAAGTTATAGAAAGACAGAATTAACAGTAAAGATTTAGAGAGAGAGAGAGAGAGAGAGAGTAGCAGAGACAAAGGAACATATAGAAAGACAGAGAGAAAAGTAGAGAGAGAGAAGATGTAGTAAGACAGAGAGAACAGTAGAGAGATAAAGAGAGACAGAGGGGAGCAAAACAAGAGAGAGAAGCTGAGACAGAGGGACCTATAGGAAGTCATAGAGATCTGTAGAGAGAGCGAGGGAGATATAGAAAGACAGAGAGAACAGTAGAGAGATAGCGACATATAGAGTGACAAAACGAGAGAGAGAGGGAAGGGGAGAGAGAAAGGCAGAGAGTGGAGGAGAACCGATTGTATTACTGTACATAGAGAGTAAGCAAAGCGTGAGTGAGTGCAGACGCGAGGCTGTGTCTGTGTGTTCGCCTGGGACAGAACGCAGATTCGGTAAATTGTCAGACAATAATAAAAGAGAGCCAGAATTGTGTCTGTGTGTGCCTGCGAATAGAAATATGCATGCGGTCCGTGTGTGCGTGTGTGTGTGTGTGTGTGTTTGGTGCATTAACGTTCGAGATTTAAGAGGTTGATTGTGTGGATTATGTTTTTGCGTTGTGTCTGTGTGTCGGTTCTGAGCGCGATTTCCGTTTCGGTGTGAATTCTCTGTTTGGCTCTTGCTGTTGGCTCAAATCCTACGCTGTGTACGTGTGTACGCGTTTAGGAGTGCGTCGGCTCGTGTGTGTATATAGTTATATAATACGTGAGTATGTCGTGTGTGCGTGTGTGCGCGTGCGTATGTCTGTGCGCGCGTGTGTGTGTGTTTGTGTGTGTGTGTGTGTTCATGTAATGCGTGTGCGCCCGTGTGTACATGTGTCTGTTTGACTGCATACTTGTGTGTATGCAATGTGCGTGAGCGTGTGGTGTACATGTGTGTTTGTGGATGTGCGTATCTGGGTGTGCGCGCGCGAACGCGTGCACGAGTCTGTGTGCGCGCGCGAGCGTGTATATTTGTGTGTGTGTGTGGTTTGAACAAATGGCAAAGTGTAGTAGAAGACACTTGCTCAAGATGGTTACACATGGATAGAACCTGAAACCACATGATTTTCTTTTCTACTCTAGACACAAAGCTCGAAATTTTGGGGGAGGGGACCAGTCGATTAGATCGACCCCAGTATGCAGCAGGTACTTAATTTATCGACCCCGAAATGATGAAAAGGCAAAGTCGGCCTCGGCGGAATTTGAACTCAGAACATAAAAACAGACGAAATGCCGCTAATTATTTCGCCCGGCGTGCTAACGTTTCCTTTCTACTCTAGGCACAAGACCCGATGTTTTGGAGAAGGAGGCCTGTCGATTAGATGGACACCAGTGAACAACTGTTGCTTAATTTGTCGACCCCGAAAGGATGAAAAGGTAAAGACGACCTCGGCGGAATATGAACTAAGAACGTAAAGACAGCCAAAATACCGCTAAACGTTTTGACCGGCGCACTAACGTTTCTTATTTCTTTATTGCCCATAGGGGGCTAAACATAGTGGGGACAAACAAGGACAGACAAAGGGATTAAGCCGATTACATCGACCCCAGTGCGTAACTGGTACTTACTTAATCGACCTCGAAAGGATGAAAGGCAAAGTCGACCGAGGCAGAATTTGAACAGAGAACGTAAAGGTAGACGAAATACCTATTTCTATTTCTTTACTACCCACAAGGGGCTAAACATAGAGGGGACAAACAAGGACAGACAAACGGATTAAGTCGATTATATCGACCCCAGTGCGTAACTGGTACTTATTTAATCGACCCCGAAAGGATGAAAGGCAAAGTCGACCTCGGCGGAATTTGAACTCAGGACGTAGCGGCAGACGAAATATCGCTAACGTTTCTGCCAGCTCACCAGATGATATTGAAGCAACCACATCAACCACACAGCTGTATCTGCACATATTCAAACATTGTGTGTGTTTGTGTGTATGTATGTATTGTGTGCGCGCGTGTGTACATGCGTGTGTCTGTGAGTATGTGTGTGTGTCCTTCTGTTTGCCCCACTGCTCGACCACTTAATCGATGTTTGTGACCATTTTTTACAGCCCCTTAACAGCTGTTCGGCAAATGTAGACGCCAGAATATGCGCCCCCAACCAAATCTACCCGAATCTTTTCAAAGTCTCGGATCCATTTGTAAGAACTCTTCAAGTCGTTGTCTCAGCATGGCCGCAGTTCAAAGAATGAAACAAGGAAAAAAGAAAAACAAAATAAAAGATATAAGATAAAAGATTAAATTGACTTTGTAATTATGGGACCGTGTGTTCGAGCCTAAAGAGTGCCTGCCCTTTTGGCCTCGGTGTGTCCCGAGCCTCCTGAGTGCTGCTGGGGTAGGCAGAAACGTGGAAAACTTTCATTTGCATTTGTAACTAGTATTCTTTCCGTTTTTTATTTGTTCCAGAGTTTTAGTCGAACAAATTGACACCAGGATTTATTTTTAGAGCCTAACGGTTCCTTTTGCCGAGGCGCAAAGTTAAGGGCAAGTAAACATGCAACACCTTTTGTTAAGCGCGGTGGTTGGAAGTACAAACACAAACATAACGGCACACACACACATATGCATATATATGTGTGTATATATATATATATATATATATATATATATATATATGACGAGCTTCTTTCAGTTTCCGTCTACCAAATCCACTGACAAGGCTTTGGTCGGCCCGAGGCTATAATAGAAGACGCTTGCCCAAGGTGCCATGAAGTGGGACTGAACCCGGAACCATGTGACTGGAAAGCAAGCTTATTTATTCCAAACGTTGCCTTGCCATTTTATTTTACCTCTTAATAAGCAAGGTGGGTGTGGGTGATAGTGTTCATGGGCACTTATGTATTCAAGATTTCGGAGAGTGATACGACGAAAGGTGCAAGGTAACCTGAAACCGGAGACCTGACTCAAATGTTTGCATGAAAAGGAAATCTGCAGAAAGCAATCAAGGAACAGGAGGGGACGGTGTGAGACTAGGTGACGGATAAATTATACGTCTAAGTACCCAAGATTATACCCGCCACCCGTCAGGCTAATTCTTCCTGAGAATGCCGTTAAGAGTTGATGGCTTTTCGGTATACTGAGTAAGTTACTCATTTGATAAAACAGCTGAGTGCTTGCCGCCGAAAACGACGGAGAAAGCATCGTATATGCACATATGTGTGTATATACAATTAAGGGGTTACAAGTTCAGTTCGTCTCACTTGGTGCAGGATTCGATCACACTACACAGAAGCCGTGTATAAGAGTTTTACTGTATTAATTCTGTTTAAAAGGTAGCATTATGTGTTAGTTCGATATCCCATAGATAATAAAGCTCAATTCTTTATTTTCGTCACGTCATCAATTCCTCAAGAAAACGAAAAACACTGGGTAACTCGTTCCTCGATAGACTCTACACAACTTCTTTAAGCAAACAAGAGGGTTACGATTGGAAATCCCTTGATTAAAGGACACAAGATTAGGGAATAACTTAAAAGTAAACAACACTAGCAACGACAAGAGCAACAGTGTAGAGGCACAATGACTCAGTGATTAGCGCAGCGAACTCGCGGTCGTAAGAACACGGTTTCAATTCCCGATCCGGGCATTGTGAGTGTTTATTGAGCAAAAACACATAAGCTCCATGAGGCTCCGGCGGCTGAGGGTGGTGGACCCCGCTGTACTCTTTCACCACAACTTTCTCTCACTCTTTCTTCCCACTTCTGCCACAAAGCAGAGGAACCATGGTGTAACACACTATGGTGTGGTAAAACTTTCAGACCCTTGTTTAGATTGTGAATCCTCTGTACCCCAGGATGGTTCAGCTTTCCACCCGTGATTGGAAGAAGAAGAAGACAGCAACTCTTTACCTTTCAAACCGGCCATATTCGACCAAACTGTCCCACATGATTCATGCGCAAACTGGCCAACTATAGCGTTACTCTAAAAAATAAGCAATCACATCATCGAGATCTGAAAACTTCGAGATAATACTTGATTAATTCAAACAATGTGAATAAATAAGCATTACATTTGAAAGAGTAACTTGAATGGTAAAGAGATATAGGTAAGACAAGCCTTATATGAGTAAAATAAAGGCGGCTGGTAAACTGTAAGGGCAACCGTCCTTTGAGCAATAGAATTCATATAAATACCGCGCGCCCGTGTGTGCGTGTTTGTGTGTGTGTGTGTGTGTGTGTGTGTTTGTGTTGATCATAGGAATAAATCTGATTAAATAACAGTTTTACACAAGTCTCTAGAGGCTTACGCTCATTAGATACGTCAGTTCGGATCTGAGATGGCATTTGTATATACCCGTGTGAGTGTGCGTGTGCCTCTGTGTGTGTGTGTGTATGTTTGTCTATGACCCTTCCTTTACATGTATATGTGAGAGAGAAGGCTGTGTCTACAAAACTGGATACTGGTTTTTGAATGTATCAGTATGTTTGCTTCTAAAACATATAATACATTGACACCGAGGTTGATGAATCATATGACGTGGTGTAATATTGCGTCATTATTTATCCCTTGATAGGGGCAGCGAAGTAGCAGAATCGTTTGGAGTTATTTTTGGACAGTTGCTCAAAATGTGGTTGATATATTCCCCTCTGGCCAAATCGGGATTCATTTTGCATCATTATGCGAGTGTTTGGCGGCATCCTTATCTTTCTTATTGATGAAGTAGTTAACAGATATGTCTTGTAGCTCAAGTGTTAAGGTGCAGCCCTCTAAGTGATTTATAATGCACCAGAGAAAGCCTCGAGATGCTACACATCATGTCAATGTCGTGGTACGTATGTTGTAT
>NC_043017.1:2232629-2240129 GCF_006345805.1 Octopus sinensis | reverse complement strand
TCATAAATATCGCATATACTTTTCTCAATACATACATATATATATATATATATATATATATATATATATATGTATATATATATGTATGTATGTATTTATGTATATATATATATATATATCATATATATGTATAGGTATGTATATATGTATCTACGTATGTGAATATATGTTTATATATATATATATATATATATACTTCTGTGTATAAGTGTGTATATATGTTGTATATATATGTGTGTATATATACATATGCATATGTATATATGTATATCTCTATAGATAGAAGTGCATATGTATATATGTATATCGCTATAGATAGATATACATATACATATATATATATGTAGATATATACACACACAAACATATAAACACAGAGACACACACGCACAACGCACCCACACACATATATGTACATATATATAACTGGTTGATATACAGTTGTAAGAGAAAGCTTAGAAGAGAGGCAGAGAGTGTTCATGTGATGGATAGAGTGGGTAAGGAGAACGTTGCTTATTCCTCTGCGTTGGTAGATCATATCTCCACATAGGCGTGTAGATCTAGATCCTGTACGTATTAGCGTATTACGGACTGAATCATTTTTATAGACTTGACTGTTGCTATTGAGAATTAGTCCTGTAAAGAAGCGATGCTATTATAGACAGTAAGTCAGTGAACCCTCCTATTTGATCGGTTGTTTAGATATAATATATAGATTCTCTTTAATATCTTCTTGTTTGATGGGAGAGGAAAAATTTTTGTTTGTTTGGCAGGAGTTTTATTGGACGAAACTGACCAGAGATATTGTAATAATATTAATATTTATAATAATAATAACATCAAGAACAACAAGAACAACAATAATAATAACATAATAATAATAATATAATAATAATAATAATAATTATTAATAATAATAATAATAATAATAATAATAATAATAATAATAATAATAATAATAATAATAATATTCAATTGAAAGACTGCCATCTGACCAGAAGACGCAAATTCTGAAGAAATTAATTGTAATGAACCTGAAAAAGATAAGGAGGAAAATGGAAATGGCAAAGAAACACTATTTGGAGACTATTTACTGAAGATCTTAGAAAATTTGATAGAACTGAAACAGAGATTCCTGAATAAGCTTGCAGTTGTAAGATACGCCAGTATGCATGATAGAGAATCACTTCATAAACTCTTAAATACAATACAAAATAGAAAACAAATTAAAATTGGAAACTATGTAACAAAAGAAATTTACAAGAACTAAAGCGAGACCTCACTGAATTAAATGAAACTATTTACGCAACTTCTAAGACAATTGAAACGAGTTGTATGGGCCTAAAACAACAAAGAAATACAAATCTGAGAAGAATTCAAAACTGGAAAAGTAAAATTGAAAAAGAGATTGAAATAATGAGAGGTGAAATATCATTGTTGAATGAAAAAATCTGTGGAAACGATGCAAAATCCAGAAAAGGGAGAAAGACGAGGCGAAAACATAGATTCTTACCAAGAGAAGAACTGCTTTCAGCAAGAGACACACTGCAACAAAAAATCCAATCGAAATCAAAGAATACGAAGATTTGGGAAAAGAAACAAATTTTATAAGCAAAATAAGCTGTTCACATCCAATGTGAAAATAATCTACAAAGAAATAGGGATGGAGAAAATAATCGTTGAAGATCCCACTGCCATGGAAGCGATGAAGAGAATTACAATGATAATGCAGACCGGATTAGACGCACCGAAGGATCCTACCAAAACTTACCAGATTAAGCATGGAGGACATCACAATAGCAGACCTAAGAATGACACCCACGAAGGCTCATAAGTGGAAATCCCCTGGTGATGATAGGGAGCCAAATTTCTGTTAGTCCAGTTATTCAATGAAATTATGGACTCTCGAATAAGAACAAAGCAAGTTGGCACAACTCTTCCAAATACAGTTTTATGTAAACCATATAGAGGATACCCCATTTAAGGTTCCTAGAATGAACAATGTGCATACTAACGTGCGTACAGTATATGGCATACATGTGAACTCATATACACGTACAGAAAATAATGAAACACGCCCTCGTACGTGATGGCAATTTCGTCTACCTGTGCATGTATTTATACAGCCCGTGAAATCTCATTCACATATTTACAAATCTCAAAAATGTCCTCTTCACTCAAGCGAACAAACCTTGTGATCATCAATGACAATTTTGAATTTTTTACGCATGTGTCATATATCTTTAACAATCATTTCGACAGTTCTTTCTCCTATTGCAAAGTTATAGAAGAATGTTACAGTGGCTGTGTGGTAAGTAGCTTGCTTACTAACCACATGGTTCTGTGTTGAGTCCCACTGCGTGGCACCTTGGGCAACTGTCTTCTACTATAGCCTCAGGTCGACCAAAGCCTTGTGAGTGGATATGGTAGACGGAAACTGAAAGCCTGTCGTATATATGTATATATATATATGTGTGTATGTGTTTGTTTGCCTGTGTTTGTCCCCCCAACATCGCTTGACAACCGATGCTGGTGTGTTTACGTCCCCGTAACGTAGTGGTTCGGCAAAAGAGACCGATAGAATAAGTAATAGGCTTACAAAGAATAAGTCCTGGGGTTGATTTGCTCGACTAAAGGCGGTGCCCCAGCATGGCCGCAGTCAAATGAATGAAACAAGTAAAAGAGTATGTATGGTATATCTTTCTTGTTAGAAGTTTAACGTTCATTTCGCCAGCTTCCTTCTCCTGTTGCAAAGTTACAGAAGAATGTTTCAGTACTGCAAAGGTAAATAGTTTTGATCTATTGGAAAAACTTTACCCATCCAATTTTAAGAATCTCTGGCAGTTTATTATCGTCAAGGATATCTCGATCATCTGCAGGGTATGAATTAAATACGTATATTTTATGGATCTCTGTATCTAAACATAAGTATATTTGATTCATGTATGTAGCGGGAGAAACGGCAGATAACAATGTTTGGATGCAGCTCGATTGATGTAAGATAAACTAAGATCTCACTAGAAAGATCTCAGATTATCTTTGTCATATTTATGGCTTGAAATAGTAAAATTTTGGCTTTGGAGATCACTTGAGCAACTCATATATATAAATGGAGTTACGCTTACACACATACATACATTCATACATACATACATACATATATATATATAAATGTAGTTACGTATACAAACATACATGCTTACATGCATTCATACGTACATACATATCTGCGTACGTACATACATACATACGTGCATGTGCGCTCACGCGTATGTGTAGAATAGAATAAAAACTGGAATCTGACGATGACGATATCTTAAACAATAAAATGTTAGTCTTTAATACTTGAAAGTTGAATGTTTGCGTGAATGATCAGGAGAAACAGACCGCCTATTTCCCTTCTAAACAAAACACACACACACACACACACACACACACACACACACACACACAAACACACACATATGCACACACGTACACTCGCGCTCGCGATTTTGTGATTTAAACTAGATGAATATCTATGTGACCGCGTATGTATCGTTGGTAATTTTCTTTCTCCGTCTTCCCTTCTTTCGGCTCTGTCTTTTTTTTACTATATTTCTGACGAAGAGCTCCGCTCGAAACGTTAAATCATCCTCCTTCTTTCTGTCCGTTCCTTAGCGTCCAATAACACTATAATTATTCTACTCCTCCTGTTGTTGTGTTTTCTCTTTGTTCATGTTTGGATTAACTACAAATATGTGTGTGTGTGTGTGTTTTGTGTGTGTTAACTGCGACTTTTTCACTTTTGATCGTTGTTCTTCCTCGTTGCCAATGGCTTTTCTTGACCATCCGTCCATGACTTCTCAGATGAATATTTAGTCCCTCTTATCTGTAACTATGCGCTTTGTGTTACGATCTAACAGTGGTTAATTCAGTATAGTCTTCCCTCTTCCATCAGCCGTAAGACCTAGCTAAAATGACAAATAATATTCCTAAAGTGTGTGCATATATTTATGTAATTATATGAACACAAATACACACACATATGCATATAGTTATAAATATAAAATTAAATATATGTATGTATAAGTTTGTTGTTTGTGCGTGTATATACGTATATGTATGTGTGCAACGAAATACTATGATCTCCAAACGTAAAATTCTTATAAGCTGTTATTAATTACGATTCACCTAAATCACACATGTTTATATATTGTAAATGAAAACCTACTAAATTTGCTGTGTCTAATCATAAGATGAATTATATCTGCCCAAACACGTGCACATTCATATATCTGACAGCTATTTACAACAAAATATAAAAAAAACATCCGTCGTACATGCAACCACATAAAATAATGCTTTGGGTTGAACACAATTCTATCTTCGTATATTATAAAACGTGGCGTTTATATTTATTGAAACAACTTAACACATAATTTTCCCTCCATTATTATATTTTATTACGATTTTTATAGTTATCGTTTTTTTTTGGTTTTTAATGAATTTTTTTTCTTTTCTAAGCATTGTTGTTGTTTTTGATTTTTATGTATATTTAATGTTTGTTCTGCTTTTTTTTGGTTATTTTGTTCTTAAGACAAGGCAAGGCAAGACATTATTGGTAAACTTACTTCAGCTCATAAAACAGCATTATTTGAGACTTAGACGTCGCTCACGTCTTAAATTATTGAAACACGTATTGTGAGGCAGTTAAAGCGAAGGGGATGAGTGAGTAGAGGGTTTGGGTATGAAGATGGAAGAGAGAGAAAAGGAGTGAAAGGTAAGAGACGGTGCTTGGGAGAGATTGTACAGAGGAGAGAGAAAGACTACGGGGGGAAAAGACAAAGAGAAAGGCAGGAGGAAAACTGTAAAGGTAAAGACAGTTGGATATAAAAGCGAATGAGAAAGAAATAGTCAAAAGAAATTTGTGCGAGAGGAAGAAGGAGACGATGAGAAATAAACTATTTTGACTGCTTTTTGGTAGCAGATCTCACACTTCTGCTGAGGTCATTCGTCATTTGACTCGAAGCAAACATTGGTGTTACTGTTTAGTTACAGTGCAAAGGCGATTCCTGACATGTGTTTTGGTGCTTACTGAGAAAAGATGGAAATGGAAGTGAAATGCCTGCCAACGTACGGGGGAAATGCTATAATTATTGATCATTTCCTTTTATCACAGGCTTTTTGTTGGAACTCCTGCAGTCATGCATGCGTAGTGGGCTAGCTCCTAGCAACCTACAGTACCATGCTATCACCTCTTTCCAGCTATTTAATATTTTCTATTATTATTATTATTATTATTATTATTATTATTATTATTATTATTATTATTATTGAGTGAGAGAGCAGTGCATGCCATCAAAGTGACACTGGGGTAAAATATACGAAGCCCAGTATACCCATCGTGACTACCCGTCTGATAAGGCACATGAATCACAGCCATATGTGCGCGACATGGGGGTCTCATATCAAGATAAACAGCGCTTGACCTTGCAATTGGGGCCCAGTTAGAATTTTCTTCTTGTCGAGTAATCCATCCGGCTCGAAAGGTCCTTGAATAAGGATTGTTTAAGGATGTTGTACGAAACACCCATGTCTCCAAAGGTGAATTATCCAAACCTCTAAGAATTCCTTTCAACACATGGCTATGATGATCCCCTACTACTCCTGCTCGTGTTCAAAGATGCACACATTGTCAGCCACTAAGGGACAGGCTCAACTGGTTATGGTCAAACAACTGACAAGCAAATCTGTGGTATATGAGCAGAATATTTACTGTAGCCCCTCTTTTATACCATGTTGGAAAACGCCTGAACCACCGATACACTTGTGTGCGGTTCATACGTCCTCACCATACACTTTCTGCAACATTACGTAGGCCTCTGAGCAGGTATCGCCATGATGGCAACTTTCTCTGTCATAGTCAATGCGACGATCTCACGCTACACACCTTCCTTCCAAGCTGAGCTTCAAACAGCGGAAGTGAGCTAGAGCGTTAAACACTTAATACGCATGCACCTAAGATTACAAGGTCAATCTTTTCCAACCGGCTTCACTCTGCGTACTCAATTTTTGTTACTATGGCAACACTGCGGATATTTATTGATCCGACCTCGTATATATACATACATACATATATACATATATATATATATATATATATATACATACATATACATACATATATATATACATACATAATACACACACATATATATATATACACACATATATACATACATATACATACACAATACACACATATATATATGCAAGGGGCTTCTTTCGGTTTCCTTTCCTCTAACTTACTCACAAGGCTCTGGCCGGTCAGAGGTCATATCAGAACACAGTGAAATGCGTCACACTGTGGTACTGAACCCAGAAGCGTATGCTTAGAAAACAAGCTTCTTAACACACAACCAAGCTGTGAGTGTATATGTATGTATGAACACATGCATACACACATACACACACACATATATATATACATACATACATACATACATACATACATACATACATACATACATACATACATACATACATACATACATACATACATACATACATACATACATACGTACATTCATTCATACGTACATACGTATATATTTATGCATGCACATATATTTGTCTGTGCGCATACAAATATACATACATAGCTATAGCTATATATCACATGACCCCATCAAATAACATTTAATTGTTATATACGTTATTGATGAATATATCACATTTACATGGCATAAAAATATAATACATTAAATCTATTAGGTGTGAATTGAACGAATTTTCTCGCTTTTGTTTCTCTTATGATTTACCCATTTCGCGTTCAATTTAGCTCAGAAATAATGCATTTTCCA
Organism: Octopus sinensis; assembly: GCF_006345805.1. NCBI lineage: Eukaryota > Metazoa > Mollusca > Cephalopoda > Octopoda > Octopodidae > Octopus > Octopus sinensis. The sequence goes on along the minus strand of NC_043017.1, from coordinate 2,233,284 downwards.
TTACACACTACCAATTAAACATCGTTATTTGTCAATTAAACTTCTTTATTTCTATATTTATATTTCATATTTTGATTTTTTTTTTAATGGTTTATGATACACCTTACTTTCATGTGAGATTATATGTGGTACACTATTAAATTTATGGTGGTTTTGTTTTGTTTTATAAGTAAATACATTATAAAGGCAATAAACTACATCTACGTACATCATTATTGTGAAGGCAGGATGGTTCGTTAATATGGGCGATAATAGATCATTCCGCTGATTGGTCTCTGATTTGAAATACGTTGCTAAGGAAGTCTATATTTTGTGTATGTATAACTCTAAGCACGCGTATATATATTATATATATATATATATAATATATATATATATATATGTATATATATATATATATTCATATATGTATATGTTTATATATATACATACAGGGGTGTATATATGCATATCTGTATATATGTATATATATGTATATATGTATATCTATGTATACATATATGAGTGTGTATATCTATCTATCTATCTATGTATCTATTTATCTATCTATCTATCTATCTATCTATCTATTATCTATCTATCTATCTATCTATCTATCTATCTATCTATCTATCTATCTCTATGGATATGCATTATATATATGTAAGTATATATC
>NC_043017.1:2225129-2227629 GCF_006345805.1 Octopus sinensis | reverse complement strand
AAGAGTAAATTGCATTCTAATCAGAAAATATATCTTAAATATCAATTTCCATTGATCACGTTTTAATGAATTAAAAATTAAAATAAAAAGCAAATAAAAGGAAAAACAACGTCTAGTGTTAAATATGAATATTTGTTTAAAAACTGTTCTGTGTTTAAGAAGTAATTACTATTAGTCTGGTCGTGTTTGATGAGATTTCATTATGGTGCTGCTGTTCCGGTTGTGGTTGTTGGCTTGCCTGAGCTTCATCACTGATCTAGGAAACCTGTTATACAAAGCGTTCCAAATGTGACCCTCCCGTCATTGCAGTAGTTACTAGGGCGCACTTTTATCTAATATTCATTCACCCTACTCGCGTTTCCTGGTATTTTGTTGCGCCTATTAAGGCTGTGAGCTGGCAGAAACCGTAGCACGCCGGGCGAAATGCTTAACTGCTATCCCTTTGTCTATCTTTCTTTGTTCCCTCTACGTTGAGCCCCTTGTTGGCAATAAAGAAATAAGAAACGTTAGTACGCCGAGCAAAATGCTTAGCGGTATTTCGTCAGCCGTTACGTTGTGAGTTCAAATTCCGCCGAGGTCGACTTTGCCTTTCATCATTTCGGGGTCGATAAATTAAGTACCAGTTACGCACTGGGGTCGATATAATCGACTTAATTCGTTTGTCTGTCCTTGTCTGTTCCCTCTGTGTTTAGCCCCTTGTGGGTAGTAAAGAAATAGGTGTTTCGTCTGCCGTTACGTTCTGAGTTCAAATTCCGCCGAGTCGATCTAGAAATACGAATATTGCTATTGTTATTATTCTTCCTGTTCATTTATGTTTCCAGTATACTCGTTATAAGGCTGAAAGCTGGCAGAATCGACAGCACACCGGGCAAAGTGTTTAGTAGTATTTCGTCTGTGTTTACATTCTGAGTTCAAATTCCGCCGTGGTCAACTTTGCCTTTTGTCCTCTAGGGGTCTGTAAAATATACCCCTGCTTAATACCTCCACCCCAAACTTGCTGGCCTTGTTCCTGAATTTAATACCAATATACATGTTATAGCTAAGGCTATAAAGAGGGTTATAGAGGGATAGAGCGAAAGTAAGAAAAGGAAGAGAGAGTAGAATCGCAGGTACTTATGAGTGTGTGGCTTTGTGTCCGTGTTTGTCCCCCCATCACCGTTTGACAACGGGTGTTGATGTGTTTGCGTCCCCGTAACTTAGCGGTTCGGCAAAAGTGTTCGATAGAATAAGTACTGGGGTCGAGTTGTTCGACTAAAAAATCCCTTCAAGGGAATGCACCAGCGTAGCCACACTGAAGTGAAAGAAAGAAATTAAAGAATAAAAGAATAAATCGACTCAGCCCCAAATTGCTGGCTCTGTGCTAAAATTTGAAACCGGACTGTTTTCATACCTGCTGACTTTATTCCTCATTGATCTTCCTGTTGCACCTGTATTTACTTCCAACGTGGTCTTGTAGGAAAGAACGGAATTCCGATCAAATTTTTTCCAACCGTAAAAATCCCCATTTTCGGTGTATCAAGTATTGGGAACTAACAAATAATTTCTCATTTATTAAAGCGGTAGAATACCGTTGGTAGGAAGTTTGGCTGATATTTCTAGCAGATCATGTGACCAGTACAGACCCGATGTTATTTCACTGTCGTTCTCATGCTATTTCAGTTTTAAATCGATGATTTAAAATAATAAAATAATTCCTACGTATTCATCAAGTGACAGTTGTTATAGCTGCTGCTAGCGCTGAAGACAATTTTTGGCATCGATATCGTTGTAATTGTTCAAACAGTGATACGTTCTCTTGTTCAGGTCAGCCATTAATGTTTTGATAATATTGTCGGTCACTCAATTAGCAATTATTTTCCTTTTTACACTGTTTACCGGTTGGTATTTTTTTTTATCGAATAAAATAAACGATGTTTGAAATATCAAATATTAACAATTTATGTTACACTCTGAGCAAATACTTAATATCGTATCTTTTTTTTTTTTTATAAATAGAGAATATTTTTTTCACATTGTACTTGAAGAAATTTCTCATATTTTAGACATAATGCCGGAATCATTTGTAACTCTCTTTCTCTCTCTTTCTTCCTCTCTTTCTGTCTGTCCATCTCTCTCTCTGTATCTCTATCTCTCTCTATCTCTTTATCTATCTATCTCTCAATCTCTTTATCTATCTATCTATCTATCTATCTATCTATCTATCTATCTATCTATCTATCTATCTTTCTATCTATCTTTCTATCTATCTATCTATCTATCTATCTATCTATCTATCTATCTATCTATCTATCTATCTATCTATCTATCTATCTATCTATCTAAGCTTATTTATATCTTTCGGTATCCCTAAGGCGTCCACATGCCCGTGCGCACACTCCGAAACAGATATACTTATTTTTTATATACAATGCAACGCCCCTGAGACTCTCGTTGCTGTCTGCTAATGATGTATCATGTGTCTGTGGAGGCGCAATGGCCCAGTGGTTAGGGCAGCGGACTC
>NC_043017.1:2212629-2220129 GCF_006345805.1 Octopus sinensis | reverse complement strand
TGCAAACAACGCGTGTAATATAGATAAAATTATATATTGTTTGTAGTTAAACTTTTATAAACAGAAAATGTATTTCTTAACAGATGTAAAGCTGAAACACGACTATTTAAGTTACTGGGTTTCAAAAACAGCGAATAAATTATGTTTTGGAGGAAACCATGTAATTATAAAGCTGAAAATCATTAATCATGAAAATTTCTTTTCTATTCTAGGCACAAGGACCGAAATATTTTGGGGAGGGGCTAGTCGATGTGATCGACCCCAGTACGCAACTGGTAATTAATTTCGACCAGTAACAATGAAAGTCAAAGTAGATTTCGGTGGAATTTAAACTCGGGACGAAAAGACACACGTAATACCTATTTCTTTATTACCCACAAGGGACTAAACACAGAGGGGACAAACAAGGACAGACACACGGATTCGTCGATTACATCGACCCAAGTGCGTAACTAGTACTTAATTTATCGAACCCGAAAGGATGAAAGGCAAAGTCGACCTCGGCGGAATTTGAACACAGAACGTAGCGACAGACGGAATACCGCTAACCAATTCGCCTGTTCAAGTGATTGAGCCCTCCACAGACAACAGCACTTTTAATGGAGTCCTGGAACGTTGTAAATAACGGAGTAAAGATTGTTTGCCAACATAACATGGCAGTCCTTGTTTAGCACGAATGTTGCTGTAATTTACTGCCATGCGACATAGTTCGAAAATATAGGGACAGAGATCGTGTCGTATAGTCAGCTGGAGACGATGTCTCCTGGAGCTAAATTACAGCAACATTCGTCCTAAACCAGGACTGTCATGTTATGTTTGCAAACAATCTTTACTCCATTATTTACAACGTTCCACGTTTACAAGATTAGTGTATTATTTTCAAGAGATGTGTATGATGTGTTAAGCTGGATATCTTGAAGTAAATTATCTAACATTCCTTTATTTAGATCAGCTAAGTCTGTGACTGCATTATGCATTATAGTAGAGAGAGAGAAAGAGAAAAAAAGAGAGAGAGAGAGAGAGAGAGATGCCATTGGTGTACATATCTACTAGTTTTGACTCCTTTTTTATATAGTAATATTTTATTTGAGTAAAATTAAGATGGCACTTTTAGCAGATTGTGTGACTGCCGAGATGCGTTACGTTATAGTCGGTCTGCATTCGAGGGTATGCACTTCTATATTTAAGATGTCAGTTCTTAACTGCGAGTGACGTGAAGGCGGTACGTTAAGCTTAATGTTATTTCAGTGTAAACTTTGGACACCTGCTCTGAAAATCCCCGTAATACTACATTAATTTGAGCTTCCTTTGCGTCTATTGTCACAGTTTCCTTACAACATGGATATGCGAGTGTACGCTAGGTTTTTGTCCGGTTTGAGAGAGATAGAACAATAACAACAATATCACAACAACAACAACAGCAACAACAAGGAAGAACCAATTATGAAGTGCCAATATAAATGTCAGAACAAGAGAGGAAACTAATAAAGAATTCATTTAAAAATTATTTATTAATTTAAAGCAAATATTTGATAAAAAAAATTATAAGTTCAAGTAATTATGATATTTCTTTTATCATTTATTTTTAATAACAGTTCTACGTTTTATCAACAAATTAATTATCTTATGGATTGTTCTTTGTGTATAAAAGATATAAGTATGCAAATTTAATGTGTAAAACACATAAATATTTGATGAATTGTTTGGCTCAGGAAATTAACTTGATAATTTAAATTTGCTCTTAATAATCAAAAATAGAGAAAATACTATGTGGTAGAATCATTATTCGATGCGTTGGTGTTTGGAGAAAGCCAATTACATTTCTAGATGAATTACGTTCCATTCAATACATACATCTGCGCCACGATTCTTAGAATAAATGAAATAATTGAGAGACGTATTTTCTATGAAATTCATTTATTTCCATTTATAAATATTCTATACATTGTATATGGAGTGTGTAAAAGAAAATACAAATAAAAATATTAGGAGAATTAGACAAAACGAAATCACCCATTAATAGTGTTAATACCATGAACGGTTAACAAATATGTTAATATACACAGGAATATTTCTCGTTACTGTGTGTTTCAGTACACGTGCCCTATATGTATACACACACATACACACACACACACACACACACACACACACACACACACACACACACACACATATATATATATATATTGTGTATGTATATATTTATAGATGTAAATACATATACATGTATATATATATATATATATATATACATATTATAGTACTGTATAATATATTTGAAATATATTATATAATATATTTCAAATATATATATAAATATATCCTTAAATCCTTAAATCCTTAAAAATGTTTTAGCCCGAAGGCCGCGGCCATGCTGGGGCACCACCGCTGAATGAGCTACACTAATATGTGAATCCACCTCTGATATGTGGCACTTGATCAACAAGGGAGTTCGATGCTGCTGCCCGCATCTGCGTCTCCTGTCGTGAGGTAGGTTCATCTAGGACTCCCGACAAGAAGAGATCCAGTTTAGTTTTAAAGAAACCCACATCCACACCATGTAAGTCTCTCAGGCATTTAGGGAGGATGTTAAAGAGCTGTGGTCCTCTGAAACCCAAGCTGTTGCAGTATCTGGACTTGTATTTTGATGGTGATGTTGGAATCTTTGGCACCATGCAGTGGCGCCCCGTTCTGCGGTTGGGGTAACTTTGAATGCCAAGTTTGGGACAAGACCCTCCAGGATTTTCCAAATGTATATCACCGCTTATCTCTCCCGCCTCCGCTCTAGGGAGAAGAGGTATATATATATATATATATAGATGGATGGATTGATATATAGATCTTTTGATGCATATAAGTATATGTACATCTGTATGCATGCTTGTATGTATCTCTCCCACTCTCGCACTCTCTATGTATATACAAGGTGGAATATAAACATCTCCCACATTGGAGTCGGCATTGTGCGGGCTGTAGTGCGGTAGAGTGGTGTGGTAGGGCCTCATTCTGTAGGCTAGTCGCTCTATTTCTTCCCTCAGCTATTATAATTTCTGTATTATATTCATTGTATCTATCGATAACCTTATCAATTTTTCTATCATTTTCAGATCCCATCTTGAGTTGGAACGTTGAAAATTGTCCCTCTGTTGTTCAAGCGCATTATGAAAGCCATCGATCTGTAATAGCTATGCGGCGAGCGTTCTGTTGATGCTTCTCGCTTGATCCAAATGCATCTTTACCAGATTGGAAACCGATTTTGTATTGCATTTCTCAATTTCAGGCAACTGGATTCACGCCAATAATGAAATCTCCTAGCAGGTCTAGGACCGTTAGAACTTCAGAAAATTTGGCAGCAGTAAGAGCATCCATTCGGCAATCGTCAAAGCGTTCCACGCGGAGTCATAGTGTAGTACTAGAGATATCAAATCGGAGTTTGTGGTGGATTCGGAAAGTCGATTTGAAACTGCATCCTTACAAAATGATGTTGGCTCAAAAATTAACCAGGACACATCATAACAACCGTAGAGTAGAGACGCCAATGCGAATATTTTTGCACAAGTTCCCGCTCCAGCTGCTCTTCCGAGTACCGATGAGGCTAACTTTCATATCAATGGAGCTGTAAACAAGCAAAAGTGTTGCTACTGGGCTGAATATAATACTCAGGAATTTCACCAACAATCGCTTCACTCACATCTCGTAACTGTTTGGTGTGCAGTTGCCGATTTTGGTGAGATCGGCCTGTACATTTTTCAAGAAGGTCATGCAACAGTAACTGTTACCACCCAGCCGGTATGATGAAATGATAGAAGCATCTCTGTGCTCCAAACTGGACAACTTGGATACAGAACATCTGTGGTTTCAAAATGATGGAACCACAGATTACACAGCACGAGTTTTGCTTACAGTGTTTAGCAAACTGTTTCCTGAACATTTGAGCATTTTAAGGGAAAACGTGGAGTGACCGGCAAGATCACCAGATTTAAGCACTTGTGACTTTTTCCTTTGGGGATAACTAAAGGAAAAGTAATGGAAATACCTTAAAATTTCAAACAAATTTATTTCAATATGGGGTAGGACCGACTTTGTCAGGAATTACAGCTTGAAATCTAGCAGGTACGATGAACTCGTACAAAGTTTGAATTGTTCCCAAAGGAATTTTTGTCCATTCTTCAGCTAAAACAGTTTCCAGTTCTTGTAGTGATGATGGTGGAGAATATCGTCTCCTTACTTGTTTTTCTAAAATACACCGTAAATGTTTAATAATATTGAGATCTGTGAACTGTTGTGGCCAGATAAGATGTTGAATTTCACTAGAATGTTCCTCGTGTCATTCAGTAACAAATTTAGCTGTGTGAATTGGTGCATTATCAACCTGAAAGATTTCGTTTCCCTCCGGAAATAGTTATGCAATCATAGGATGTATTTGATCAGATAAAATGCTTAAATAGTCTTGACTATTAATTCTGCCATAAAAGGAAACCATTGGGCCGGTGGGTTTCCAAGATATAGCCACCCAGATCATCACAGATCCTCCTCCATGTTTAACAGTTGGAAGAAGGCAGTCTGGGTCAAATGCTTTTTTGCCTGTCTCCTCACGGATGACTCATCCGAGAAAATAACATTCTTCCACTGCTCTGGGGACCAATTCTGTAGGTTCTTACTCCACTCTAAAAGTTTTGCAACGTTTTTTTTTAAAGTAGTGGTTTTCTGATTGCGGCACTCCCGTGAAATCCGGCTTTGTGCAGCTCTCGGCGAACAGTGTTTGCGGAAACGGGATTCTCGATGTGGTCATTAAGCTCTGCAGTAATTTTGGGAGCTGTACTTTTGTGATCCTTTCTAACAATTCGCGTAAGAGTCCGACGGGGCCTATCTGAATGTTTTGGTTTTCTTCCGGAGTTTGGCTTCGACGAGGAGGTTTCTCCCTCTTTCTCAAAGACTATCGTCACTTTCGAGACTGTACTTCTTGATAAACCATATATTTCGGCTATTTTCGTTCTGCTAGCGCCTGCCATACGAGCGTTGAAAGTCCGATAGATCTGTCATTTTAATGAAATTTAATTACCTTTTTCTAATGATATCTGCAAAGGAACAGCAATTTTAGCAAAACATAGTAAACAACACTAATAAATCAAAAACATAAAAATAAACAAGGTTTTGACGGTTTTATAGATATTTCAAAATTATGATGCTATGATGGTAGGTGTTTTCATTACTTGTCCAACCCCTGTATGAATGTAAGGACGATAACAATATCATTGAGATAAAAACTGCTGTTAATAGTGTTAAATCTGCTAAAAATCCCTTTCAACACATGACATCTTCCATCCCATGGATTTGAAATGGTACACTGTCCTGTTTTGCAATTACCAATCCCCAATATAAAGAAGCGTCTGGGATCGATATAAAAGATGATATATATGTACAGAAAAAAGGAGAAAAAGGGAAAAAAATTTAAGACGTCGGATAATTGGATATTATCATTAAACGCCAAGTGAATCAGGAATTGACGAAGTGCCAGCTGCGACTTCATGATAGACTATTAAAAATCTATGAGAACTGCCACCGAGAGACGCTCAAAAGTAGACTAATTGCCTTTAAACACGAACTGCGAGCGATAAGTCAAAAGCTATTGTTATCGGAGGCAATTACAAGAAATTGCGACCATCAACCGCAATTGTGTATTAAATCCACAAATTGTATATAACTGTAAAATTGCCATATTTTCTAGATTGTAAATGTTTCTCGGTGCGATGCTCCGGAGTCATGCCGAGCCGGGGAAGATATTTAATGAAAATGTGCGACACAACCTGCGATAAACTTAGGCTACCTGATGTTTGAAAAGTATACAAACTTCTCCCTTTCAAATATAACGGAGTAAGATCGAAACTCATGATAGTAATTACAAAACAGAAGCGGACGTCCTCCGTGTGCGGTCTCATAGTCACTTACTGGTATCAAATAAACGTCCTGGAAAAGGGATTTCGTGAACCAGTGCAAAATATCCAGAAATACTGAATTAATTCTCTGGCATTCAGATTATTCTGGCAAATGTAATGCTTATTTATTCACATTTCATTGAATCAGGCATGATCTCGTAGAATTAAACTTTCGATAATGTTAGAATATTAGAAATCAGTTCGTTTCCCATTGGTGCAAATTTGAAAATGAAGAGCTGAAGGGATACACACACGCGCACACACACTCACACACACACACACACACAGACACACACACACACACCACACACACACACACACACACACACACACACACACACACAATGCCTTGTCAGTTTCTTTCCGATATCATTTAAATGAGCACGAAAGATATTTTTATTATTGAGGTTTGTGTTTTATTAGTTTTGTGATCCATTTGTTAATTGTTTAGAAATCAGGACGTTGTGTGTGTTTATTGAGCGAAAACACCTAAAGCTCCACGAGGCTCCGGCAGGTGTGGTGGTGCGACCCCTGTTGCACTGTTTCTCCCCAACTTTCTCTCACTCTTTCTTCCTGTTTCTTGAGTAATGCTGCGATGGACTGGCGTCCCGTTCAACTGGGGGGAACACATACGCCATAGAAACCGGGAAACCGGGGCCCATGAGCCTGGCTAGGCTTGAAAAGGGCGCATAAATAAATAATATATATATATATAATATATATATATATATATATATATAATATATATATATATATATAAGACATAATATGATATAATATGTCGATGGATGAATACTGCTCCCTTAAACTAAATATATATCGACCTTCGACCGGATAGATAGACTTGTAGCAGTGAGATCTCTTTCCATAACCACTGTACAAGGGATATTTAAGATCCAAGAAACTTAAGGAATGTTTTCCTTACAACATATATATATATACGCCGAAGAGTCATTTGCAATGTTTTCCTTTATCTTTACTTAAAGTTACGTCAGTGGTATTATCCATAAAGTCATGGATATTCCCCCTTTAGTTTTCCATGGAAACTATTAAGGAATTTTAAAAAGGTCACTGTGGCTTTCACAGCTAATATGCGCAAAGTGGTATCGCTTTAGGTGTGGATTGAAACCCCATCTTCTCTTCGATGCCTGCGACATTCTCATCAGAAAGATTGCAATACAAATTTGTTAATGACTACTGCTAATATTCTTTTCTACTCTAGGAACAAGGCCTGAAATTTTGAGGAAGGGGACCCGTCGATTAGATCGGCTTCAGTACGCAACTGGTACTTAATTTATCGAGCTCGAAGGGATGAAAGGCAAAGTTGGCCTCGGCGGAATTTGAACTCAGAACGTAGAGACAGACGAAATACCGGTAAGCATTTCGCCGGGCGTGCTAACGTTTCTGCCAGCTCACCGCTATAGCTATTGCCAATATGGAAATACAAAATTTCAATATAAACTTCCGCTTTAGCCACATACCAGCACAGGCACAAATATACACAATATACACACTCAAACATATCTAAGACACACATGATTGCATATACTTATGCATTTTT
>NC_043017.1:2202629-2210129 GCF_006345805.1 Octopus sinensis | reverse complement strand
AAGAAACAAGTGGAAATTTTACCTGTGATTGTGTTAAATTATAAGGCACAAAAAGAAAATGACTCTCCGCAGACACAACATTTCTAAAAACGTTCAACATTAAAAAGGATGGCTTTGGTTAACAAATATACTCAGTGGGGAACAAGTAATCATTAACCTGGGATGTTAACTACATTTCTTGTTAGCTATTTTTTTTTATCTATACATGTACTACTCAATGCCTTTAGAGGAATAATTGTATATATGTTATAATGTTTAAATTAAACAGCTGCTACGGATAATTATGTATCTTTTCAACTCGCTAATTTAGTTATTTGCTATTGTTATGTCGATAATTAATACACTTTTGTTATTTTTGTAATAGAAATTGAGGTTGATTTTATCATGCGCTATCAGGTGGGTTTGTCTTTATTAATGAGCTGAATACGAGGTGAGTTGACAGAATTATTAGCAGGCCGGTCAAAAGACTGAGCGACATTATGTCCGTCGTAACTTCCTAAGTTCAAACTCCACCAGAGTCGACTTTTCATTCCATCCTTTAGGAGGTGATAAAATAAGTACCAGTTGTACACTGGGCCGTTGTGATCGACTTATCACCGCACGAGAAACTGCTGGCCTTGTGCTAAAATTTAAAACCTTGTTTGTCCTCTCTGTGTTTAGCCCCTTGTAGGTAGTAAAGAAATAGGTATATCGTCTGTCTTTATGTTCTGAGTTCAAGTTCCGCCGAGGTCGACTTAGCCTTTCATCCTTTCGTGGTCGATAAATTAAATACCAGTTGCGTACGGGGATCAATCTAATCGACTGGCTCCTTTCCTAAAAATTTCGGGCCTTGTACCTAAAGTAGAAAAGGATATTTGTTATATCTTCTATTTCCATAATCCTTTCTTGGCGATGAGGTAATTATAATGCTATTCCCTTTCTCTTATACGAACACTACATAACGATGTGTAAGAGCACGAAAGACTGAAGGATTAAAAGAATATAGGAATGAAATAGTGGACGGTGTGAGAGAAAGACGGATGCAAATAATGTTGAAAGTATGGCGATGCTATATACGATTGATGTTATATTTGTGGAGTTATATTTGTGAGACGCCTTCATATAATTACGTTGCTTTATAGAACCCACATAAATTCATACAATTGGACAAAGCTAATTTCTTCATAGATAATTCTTCAGTTACAGCTGAACTGGTATATTCATCGCTTCCAGCACATTCTCTATAAACATAGTTCAACTGTTTATTATTATATGACGGGCGACGAGTTTATAATGGAATGATAGTATTTAGTAAGCGTTAATTTATATTTCTCGCTGTAGTTGCATGTTGCACACACAGAAATTGACGACGTCAATTATACTTTGGCAACCATGGATATGATCACACGGAAGTCACCATTGATATCTGTGCATCCGCAGCTAATTAATTCCTAATCAAATTCATTCACTTGGTGTCACCTGCTGTCAGCTGGTTCAATATCAAGGATCCCCCATTCGGGAATTTTCCCGACCATTCTGAAATATTCACCATTTGATAGTTAGATCTCGTCCTCGATGTTATCAAAATAGTTTCGCCCACTTCATCCTCTCATGTGTTAGCTTTTTCCCTTTTTCCTTCTAGTTCTATTCTTTGGTAACCATGACCTCTTATTATGCGACTATAGTAATTTAGCATCTTTGGTTTGTTAATTGGGAGCAACGATCAGTTTGTATTTGCTAGCTGTAGCAAAGTCGACCTCGGCGGAATTTGAACTCAGAACGTAGCAGCAGACGAAGTATCGCTAAGGACCTCGCCGGCGTGCTAACGATTCTGCCAACTCGCCGCCTTTCCAGCGTTACTTTATCAAAGCTGTTATAAGCACAAATCTATTCTATACTTGTTTCTCTTGTCATGTTTTTGAATTTGTGCATCGATATATCTATTATCGAATGTGAATAGATAAGACTACAATATTTATTCTCGGTTGTATTCGATAAAGTACATCAGTCTCTAATGTATCAAAAGCTTCAAGAGCGGGGGACTTAATTTGAGTGTGATATGGCGATTAACAACAAGAGTTGGAGTGAAGCTTAGAGCCTTCCGTAAGAGCGTTATGAGTCGTAGATGTCTGTAGATATTTGACTGTTATTTGTACAAATCTTATAGCATCATAAGAGCTTTGTGCAATGAGAGCTAATTAATGTGAGCTAGTGAAAATAAATTGATTGTTTTGAGTACTGTTTAAACGAGGGCTACACTAATGAGGTATATTGCATAAGCTATACTATAACGTGGAATAATGCAATTTGAAGTGGCGTAGAAATAGGTGAGATATATGGGAGCTATTACAGCGATTTATTAGAATGGGAGGTAATGTAATCAGAGTCAGCGTAATTGTAAAATAAGCTATTGCAATGTGTTAAGTTAATGAGAAATACTCCGAGTAAATTTAGTGCAACGAATGGTACTGCTATGAGATGGGAGGCCTTGTAGTTAATGTTACTGTAATAATGTTAATTGAAATAAAACAAAAAGCAAAAAAAACAGTAATTTTGATAGCTACTCTAATGAAAGTTTTTCAGCCTAATGAATTCTAGTGAATAATATTTTTTTCTACATTAGTCACAAGGCCTGAAATGTTTGGGGAGGAGACCAGTCGATTCTTGTTACCATTTTCACCCTCCGCAAAAAATCCCAAATTTTATTTAATTTGCTTTGCGGGAAGGATTGTTTCAACGAAGTCGCGTCTTGTCCTTACCTTCGAAAGCGGAGTAGACGAAACAGGGACAATTGAAGAAGGGGAATATTCTTTATGTTTTATGTCTCATTTTTCTGTTTATTGTTTTCGTTGTTTGTAAAAAAGGGGTCGTTTCTATGTTTTTGTTTTTATGTTTTCGTTTCTCATTGTGTTTAATGTTTTTTTATGTCCTGTACCCATACATGCATGTATATATACATATTTATGTAGGTATGTACATATATGTATGTATATACGCATATATTTATATATCATTGATATTATTTTGTATTATTATTATTATATTATTATGTAAGAAATATTATAAGAAGTTTGTAATAAAAGTTATTTTAATGTGTCGTATTACAAATATATAAACTGTAGTGGATGCTATTCGTTTGGCGTGTATTGTAAGAAGTTCCATTATCGAGAGCGATGATGCAATGTTGGTTATTTAATAAGAGTTAATACAATGATATTGTATTATGTGGTATTTTATCTTGAGATATTGCCGTAAGAATTGGTTTAATGAAAGTTATTTTAATAATCGCTATTCTAATTGTAATTATCACCATCGCGAGAAGGCCTGTGATGAGAGTTATTGCAATTTGCGATCTTACGATGAGAATGAATTACAAACAGAGCGCTAATTGTGAGAATAAATAGTAATGAAAACGAGTTGGAATCAGTGTGTAAATATAGAGAACTAATATGCACGAACTACGAGAATGAGGCGCGAAAGAGAGTTATTGTAAAGTGAAATTATTTTAATCATAACTAGTCTATGGGTGATGTTAAAGTAATGATAACCAGTGTAATGGTGGCCATTGCAATGACTCTTAGTGTTGAAATATCATTGAAAGGGGAGTTGTTGGAATAAATGTTATCGTAAGAGGATTTTGTAATGAAAGATGTACTAATAGTGTTTATATGTGTTGATGTATTGCGGATTATTGTAATGATACCAAGTGTAATAAAACAGTTATTTAGTGAAATTTATTACAATGTGTTATCGCAATGATTAAGATTGTAGGGAGAGCTGTGTATCTGAGAAATCATGGAGTGAAACTTATGGTAATGATAATTTATATAATGAGAACATCATGAAAGGATTTATTGGGAGAAGAAAATTGGAATGAGACAACGTTTAATTAGAGTTATTTAATTCGGAATTCTTTTTGCAAGAGCTTAAGTATAAGAGGTATTTTAAAGACGTCTCCTGTGATGACAATTATTATAACATGAGTTATTGTAATGAGAGCGCTGCGCACTGAGAGCTAATTAGTGCGAGCTAGTGAAAATAAATTGATCCGAGTGCTGTTTACACGAGACCCACTGTAATGAGATATTTTGCATAAGCGATATTGTAATGAGGGATATTGCAAGTTGAAATATTATAATGTAAGTTATAATCATGTGAGGTTTATAATGAACATTATTATAATTGATTATTAAAATGAGAGCCGTTGCGTGAACAGCTGTCGTTTATGAGAATACATGCAATCGGAAATACTGTGTTCAAGATTAAATACTCATTATCAATATTAAAAATAAGCTTAACAGATCTGAAATTATGGGGGAAGGGGCCAGTCTATTAGATCGATCCAGTACACAACTGGTACTTGATTTATCAAACCCGAAAGGATGGAAGGCAAAGTCGACTGCAGCGGAATTTGAATTCAGAACCTAGCAACAGACGAAATACAGCTAAGCATTTCGCCCGATGTGTTAAACGATTCTGCAAGCAACGCATTAACTAATGGTTTCTGCTCTAGGCACAAGGCGCAAAACATTTTGGAGCGGGTGGGGGCCAGTTGATTTGATCGACTCCCTTACGCATCTAGTACTTAATTTATCGACCCCGAAAGCATGAAATGCAAAGTCGACCTCCGGGGAATTTGAACTCACAACGTAACGGCACACGAAATACGGCTACGCATTTCGCCCAGCGTGCTAACGTTTCTCCCAGTGCGCCGCTTTTTTTACTCGGCGTGGTAACGTTTCTGCCAGTGCGCCGCCTTTTTCAGTCCGAGGCTATAGTAGAAGTCACTTGGTTAAGATGTCACGCAGTGAGACTGAACCCGGAACCATGTGGTTGGGAAGCAAACTTTTTACCACGCAGCCATTGATAGATAGATAAATAGATAGATAGGTAGATATACATATACCTACATACATTTACAAATATACATAGACGCATATGCACGCACATACAAACAAGCACACGCATATACACAATGCAGTTATATACTAGTTATTATAAATTATATATTGGTTATTATCAGTTATTAAGAATGGGGGTTGTTATAAGGCCTTCACAACATAATAATTACGCGTATTACTATAAGGCCAATGGTAATATGTGAGATTCTAATGGCTTATACTGAATAGAAAGATATTGGAACGATATTTACTACAACAATAGCCAGTAAATGAAAGATATATCATTAGGGTGTGTGATATTGTATAATAACAGCTATTTTAAATTTACTGTAATCTGTGTGATTTTCGGATAAAACCAGGCATATGAAAGTTATTGCAGGCTGTGTTAAGGAGAAATATTGTAACGTGAGGTAATTTAAAAAGAGTTATTAGATGATGTGAGTTATTGCATTATAAGTTAGACAGTATGAAACATATTGTATTGATATTAATACTTATTAGAGTTATTGTACAAACAAGCTACTCTAGTGAATGATATCGCTATTTTAATGGCAGATATTGCAATATTATTAAAATAAAAATCGCTCTGTTATTATATCGTTTACGGAAAACTATTATAATGAGAATTGTTGTTATAACAGGTATTGTAGTTTCGGTTATTATATGTTGCGATTTTGTAGAGAATTATAGTGTAAATAAATGCAATTTTCATGACATATATCACAACGAATATCATTTCTATAAAAAATGTTTTAATGGAAATTATGTTGAGATATATCATAATGAATGATTGCTGTTATAATCAAAATTATTGTAGTGAGTGACATTTAAATAAGTACAATTTTAATGGCAGATATTCCAGTATTATTGAAATGAAAGTTGTTTGATGGGAAATAATTAAATGATACCTATTGGTAGTGAACGCGGGTGTAATAATACTTTTTATAATCAAATCTAGCATAAGCAGCAATTGGAATGAGTGTTATTATAAGTACGGGCAATTTTAATGACAATTTTCAATATCATAGCAATGACAGTGGTTATAATGGGAAATACGCTAATGAAAACTGTTATAATTGTTATTATAATGAGGGATTTAATTGGTTGAATGATATAGTAATGCGGTTTATTTTTTATAAACGCTATTGTTATAACAGTATATTTTCAAATGAAAGATATTGCATTGAATTCCATTGCATTGTGTCTTATGGTAAAATGGATTATTGTATTGGGTATTATAGTAATTAGAGCTATTGTAATGAGAGGTGTCGTAGATAAAAATCGTTACAATGAGAGTTACTGTAGCGGGTACTATTAATGACATATTCTATAACAGCGGCTATTAGTTCTACGATGGTTATTGTGTGAACATCAATTTTATTCAGAAACGCTTCTGTAAAATTTATTTAAATTCGAGATATTTGAACGAGGACTATTCGAAAATAATCCATCTAATCTAATAATCCTACAAATGAACTAACAATATTGCACCAACATATAGGTTATGTCGCAGTTGTTTACGAATATAATCTAAAAAGTAGATCATCAAATATAAATTAAGTCAACTTGAGACTAAAATCATTCTAAATCTATTTAAACCAACCTCAGGGCCAGCTTCTTGTATCAAAATAGATTTGATATAAGGAAGTAAGAAAAGATAAGTATTTTTCCTCAAATTAATTATTAATATGAAATCGAGTGATGGAATCTAACAAAATTATGTTTTAAAACATTAACAACATTAACTGACAGCTACCTTAATTTGTGAATATTCTGTTCTAAAATAGCAAAAAAAGGAGAAAATTTTACGATATTCGACATATTACGAGTTCAATAAGAGCAACAACGCATCGGAAAGTGCGAGGAATATTAATGCAGTATAGGCGCATGGCTCAGTGGTTAGAGCGTCGAGTTTACGATCGTGAGGTTGTCAGCTCGAATCCTGGACCGGGTTGCGTGTTGTGTTATTGAGCAAGACACTTTATTTCACGTAGCTCCAGTTCACTGAGCTGTAGAAATGAGTTGCGACGTCACTGGTGCCAAGCTGTATCGGCCCCTTTGCCTTTTCCCTTGGATAATACTGGTGGCGTGGAGAAGGGAGGCCGGTATGCATGGGCGACTGCTGGTCTTACATAAACAACCTTGCCCGGACTTGTGCGTGGGAGGCTAACTTTCTTGGTGCAATTCCATCGTATGTGTCGTGACCTCAGTGGGTCTCAGAATATGGGGATCAGACAATAAGCATAAGCCAGTGTGAACGGTGATTCCAAAATTTCCGAGCTAGAAATTACAGCCTAGAAGTTGAGCCTCGTCCTGGAAGATCTGTAGAGATCGACGAGGACGTCCTACAAATTCTGGTGTTACAAAATCCCATCGTAACTGTTGAGAAAGTAGAAGAGTAGCTGGGATTTGGTCATTCAACCATTCATCGACACCAGCGTGCCATCGGTTAAGACAGCAAATTGGGCCAATGCGTTCCTCACAAAATTTTCGAGACTAATCGCTCGCTGATAGTGAATGTGTGCTATTCTTTGCTGTCACGTTTCACTTATGAACCTGTTTGGATTGAATGTGTTCCCTACAGAAATGTCAAGCGCCGAAGACAGTAGGTAGAAAAAGG
>NC_043017.1:2195129-2197629 GCF_006345805.1 Octopus sinensis | reverse complement strand
GTGATGTAGCTGGCACATACTGTGTTATTAGAGCGGCACGTTGAGATATATTACACACAGTTGGCGAGATGAAACTGGTCTCTGTATATAGAAAATAGGAGAAGGTAGTGAGGATACTTTTGAATATAACTGTATGACTGAGTTAAAATGTCCCAGGGGTGTATTCTGCAAACTAAATGCATAAACAGAAATGTTTGAGATTTATAATATAATGAATTGTAAAATTTCGATCAACTGATAATATTCAAACAATTTTGGAAACATGAAAAGAAATCGAAGGATGAAAACTCCTATTATCTCATTTAATTGAAATATTTAGACGTTCAGAAAAATATCGATTGGGTGGGGTATAGGTTTAAACCAACAAACATATTCAAAATTTGTTGCGTATATTCAACGGTTATACTATATTTATTTCTCATTATTATCTTAAAACATAATGCTCATCTTACAATATTTAGAGTGGATAATATATGTAGAAACAGCTGACGTGCAGTGAGATTGAATATGGATATCAATAATAACACATCGTGTGAAAGCACCGTGGATATGAATGTTGTACGTACAAGATTTGTTTCAGAGAAGTCGATGTTTTAATATAACCTGCCAAAGAGTGAGCCTTATGCAATCCTGCCTGCTGTGCTGTGTATGGTTAGCACTTGATCACCAATCTATTCTTATTAGAACGACTGTATGTTTAGTGTATTCGAACAGATGTAACAAGAGGCGTAAAAATAACTTGGAAGAAATTTTTGTTTTAACGTATTAAACAGAGAAAATTTATACATGTGTCATGTTTATTGTTGCAACATGTTAATTCAGAAGGAAAGCTTGCACTGTGTGCAAAGTCATGGAGTGTGTGTTTTGCTTCAGTGTTGAATAAAAATGGCAACTCGTTCGCAGCGTAATGAGGAGCATCTTATTTCAGAGGGAAAATGTTAGCCATCACGATATTATTTCAGATGGACATCCAGGCAAGATATTGTTTGGTATGGATGTCCTGAGTTTCTGTATTGAAGGAATGAAACAGAAGACCATTGCGGCATTGACAACAAGACGTGACAAATATGAAGGAGCCCAAACCGTATAACAGTTGTCCAAATTCTTTAAAATGCAATTGAAAATGTTTTATTTGCTTCCATATATTAAAAAGGCTAATAACTGCCTTAATAAACATATCCAGTGCAGACAAGTATAATACTTGAAAAGAGCAATATGTAAAATAATAAAATATGAACGTGAATTTAAGTGTAGATATGCAGTACAAAAAAAAAAAAAATAATGAAAGCGCCCTTTTAAAGCCTAGCCAGGCTCATGGGTCCGGTTTCCCGGTTTCAGTGGCGTATGTGTTCCCCCCAGCTGGACGGGACGCCAGTCCATCGCAGCGTTACTATTTTTGCCAGCTGAGTGAACTGAAGCAACGTGAAATGAACTGTTTTGCTCAAGAACACAACGCGTCGCCCGGTCCAGGAATCGAAACCACAATCTTACGATCATGATGCTGACCTCCTGAACACGAAGCCAAGCGCCTTCACATTGCTCTTCTTGCATTATACTGCAAGTGAATTGTTTATATATCAAAAAAATGTATGTAAGTCGAAACAATTTGTTGGCTATTTTGTTATTCTAATACTTGTTAATGTTATCTTATATTATGTTTTATTCATAGAATATTATGTTTCAATATAATTCAATTATTGGAGTGTCAATTGTATCTCTCTATTTAATTTCTTGCTGGTAATTTGAATTTTATTCATTTTTATGTGGTACTCAACTGACGTAGCAGTGAATGTATGTTTTACATATATGTATATATGCAATATATATATGCATATATATATATATATAATATATATATATATATATATATATATATATATATATATATATACAATATATACTTTATATATATATATATATATATATATATATATATATATCTATATATATATATAATATATACATATATATATCCACATTATATATATATATATATATATATTATATATATATAATATATATAATATATATATATATAATATCAAAATAAGCAACAGGGATATCTTGATTGTGGTTATAATCACCCCATTTAATTTATATGGATATTACCATACAAAATTCGGTGCCTTTAAATTAAGTTATCTAAATTTTGCTGAACTTATTATCTATACATAGATATATATATATATATATAAATTCGGGGTGAGTACTTGATAATTATAAGCCCCTGTGTATACCGTTTGGTGGTGTAGGTGGTGGAGTAAATTGATCAAAATAAAAACATGATGTCAAGGATTCATCGGTACATGTGTTTCGGGCCTTTATTAGACAGATTTATAATAATGCATAATGTATGTCTGTGGCCTTCTTCAGCCGCGCACAACAGCTTCCACAAGGACATGTGTTACATCAAAAATTCTTGGTTGGGGATGCAAATCCTCTCATTCGCGTACGACATAATGCGGCAACAGCATAGAATTGAAGCGTCGAGAGAAGAAAG